>NW_024537710.1:0-76109 GCF_016628075.1 Suillus paluster | reverse complement strand
CACTCCCGCATCGTGCAACAGGCACATGAGGAGTTTGGTCCTGCATTCGATGCTCATTTTACTTACCGGAGGGGAGGCAGAGAGTATGTCATGACCAAGCCATCCGCTATTGCAAAAAGGTACACCGAGTTGACAGGCAAAGGTTTGGTGTGAAGGTGTTATAGATAGGATTTTTCTTTTGCGCAGTACAAATTTTACGAGAATGGGAACCAGTAATACGAGTATCAGTGCCTAATGGTCAACAGACATGCAACTTGTTGCCATGACTCAGCCGGCGGCCCACCAAAGTTGAACTAACACCACATTTTACTCAGTCCAAGCCCTGACAACAAAGTTTTCTATCAACCTATGGCTGCGACGGTTGACTCCATGCAATGTTTTCCTGGTTTATGCGGGGTGCTTTCAGGGTCTGCTACTGGCCTCGAGATAGATGAAATTGAAGAGGATGTTGCAGCGGAACAAGAAACTATAATTGAGCCCGGCGCTGGTCTGAAAACGGCGAATACTGGGTCAATTGATACTCCTGATTTTGTTAAATTGCAGATGACGCTCATGGAGGCTTCCAAGGGTCACAGATGGCACGGATGCTGAATACAAAAGGTGGATGCTTTTCAGCAACTCACCTGACGGGTCACTTATGCTCTTTGCAGGTTAATGAATTCATGTGTCTCATTTGCTATCAGGATCCGCCTTCTGGGGCCGGATGAGGAATTCTTCAGCAAGAGACCACGGGCTGATGCTCCTTTGGTAATTGTAGCCTGGATTATGAACGCGTGAGTGCCGCTTGGAGCCGATCTGTCGTTCTGATGCTGACATTTCATGGAAGCTGCGACTCCATTAATCTTGACGGCACCACAAAGCTGTGTTCCCAGGAACGGGGGACATATGGACATGCTCAGAAAATGCGAGCCTCAATGACCTATGGCTTCGGTAAGCTGAAGGGTCTCGGAAACATGCCATGGCATGAATCCGATGTTGGTGCCACCATGGTTGGCAACCCCTCAATCTCGGTTGAAGTTTCATCTTTCATGTGTTCGCTGCGGAGACGCAAGGTAGTGCTTTGTGATTTTGGCTGATTTGAGGCTGATCAAACTGTGCTAGGTTCAAGCTGGTGAAGTTGCAAACAGTGCTCGTGCTATAACATCGGTGAGTCACGTTGAATATTTTAATATTTCACTGGTGAAAATTTTACAACTCCTGCAGGAGATATTACTCAAATTGTACCACCACAACCGCCTTCCTGAGAACTGGACTGTCCAGCCGTATCAACCTGGCGAGCGAAAACCTGCAGGAGGCTCTCGTACTTCTGACAGCCTGGACAACTGGGGTGGTGGGCGGGTCCGAAGGCTTCTGCATGCTGCATATACAGTGGCATTCTTATGTATGTTGCGGTTTGATGAGGTCCTCAAGATACAGGTTCATGATCTTCGTGTGGCAAACAATCAGGTTGTGTTGTACCTCCCCTTTCGCAAGACCCACCAAAATGGAGGTCTGTGTTCAATCTGTATTTAAATTGCGAGCTGTGATTGAGATATATGATTTTAGATATTAAACCCTTTCATCTCTGGACCCTCTCATCTAATGAAGCCCATCTCTGTCCTACGAGAGCACTTGCCGCTTGGTTTGATGAGTCCCAGATAACGACGGGCTATGTTTTCCGAAAAATGGCATCTGGTGACCGGATAGCAGTGGCAAATAACCCTATGGTGTGTAATTAATGTGTACCTCGATGAAAACAGCTAAAGGTGCCCTTCTAGTCTTCAGAACAGTTCTTAGAGCTGTTTCGAAACAACCTTCTCGACATAAATATTGACCCTGCTCCTTATGGCACTCACTCGTTTCGTCGGGGGGGCTGCCAATATTTGCATATAGAAAGGCGGTGGCCCTTGAGAAGGATTTGTGAGTGGGGCGGGTGGAGCACTGAATTCACCAACATGACAATAGTCAAGTATCTTATCTCCTCGAATGATGACCCTGCAGAGCCAAGGGACCATTTTTTCAACCCCAACCAGCGCCCAGCTGTCAAGTGTCCGCAGTGTGGCCGATGCTGCTTATGTGCTTGATTGCAGTAGGGCAAAGGGTATGAACCTTGACATCACAATAGTAGCCTCGCTTCCTGTTGTACCCGAGACCAAACCAATAGTAGTAGTTCATAATACAGACGAGGTTTGCTGGGCTTCCTGCCGCGATGAAAAGGTACTGTCAGAGAGATTCAGAGTGGAATGCTTGACGCACGCAATACTGATGCTTTTATCTCCATCAGCCTCACCTAGTGCTGTCGCATTGTCTCGAACTGATTCTACAAAGACCATACTCCATGTCGCATCTACCACAGACACCAAAATGAATATGATTTCAGTATTAAGCCGAAGAGCCGCTCGCACCAAAATACCAACGAAAGTATTACATCCCAAGCTCACATAAACCGCGCTCAAGATCAAGAACCTACAATCCCTCGCCATACTTCCCCATCACCCCCCTCAATGCCGCCTCATTCCCAAACCTCGGTTCAAAACACGCAGCAAACGGCTTAGGATGCACAATAACACCATCCACAAACCCGACTCATCAATTGGGTTCTCAGGGTCCTGCGTGATCTTGAAAGACCACAAGAGGAGCGCAGCGTTAATGAAGATCGAGCGGTTTGCTATATGTTGTCCTGGGCAGATTCTGCATGTTGCACGTCACATTTTAGTATGTAGGCAACTGGGTTTAATATCAGGGACAAGTACCTGCGTCCAAAACCGAATGAAGGGAACTTGAGGTCGTCCCGGATTTTGCCGTCGGTGTTGAGCCACCTCTGAGGATCGAACTGGTCAGGGTTGGGGTAGACGCTTGGGTCACGGGAGATTGCCCTGTTGAAAGGTGATCAGTACAATATCGCATAGAATGGATGTTAGTCGTACCAGTGGTTGCCAAAGACGATAGCACCTTCTGGGATACACGTATTCTTCTGCTCAGGCAGTTAGAACAAAAAAACATGACAGAGCACTGAAAAACGTATGTATGGGATATCAGTCAGCGCACGGTGTGTGAATCCGAGAGTCGTCATGGGTCTCCAGCGAAGACACTCCAGCATGAACGCTTCAATCTGCGGGAGGGAGTTGTAGTCGTCGAATGTGGGAGCTGTAACAAAGTTGAGATTTCACTCAGATGAATAACGATATTCGACTTACCTCTGTCACGACTAATGACGACGTCCAGTTCTTCTTGCACTTTCTCCTGAGCCTTGGGATAGCATGCAGAAGCCATGACGACAACCATAATCGCAACAGCAGTCGTGTCCGAACCGACGCCAAAGAGCGACCCAGCAAGATAAGCCATTTCTTCGTCCGAGAGCTTGTGCGAAGACTGGTTCTCAAGAAGATAGCGAGCAAACGAGGGACCAGCTTTGCTGGTCGCCTATGAAGAACAGTCAGGTACTGATGAGGAAAGAAGTGGAACCAACCAACCAATTCTCTCAAAACACGATCAAGCTGGTCATGGAAGAGCTGACTCTCTTCCCTTCTCCACTGCTCCAACTCGGTTCCATATCCCGGAACGTATTTTAATATCGGGTAGCGCTCTACCAGTAATGCACCAGGTCGCATGAGCATCTGGAAGCGCTTGAGCATTTTCTGGATGACGATGATCTCGGGGGGTCGACTTGCCATACGTGACACGCAAGATGATGGAGGCGGTGTAGCTTGAGTTGAATGCATAAGTGATCATAAAACAACACATTGAGTGCAACATACCGATTCGCAGCTGCTTGGTGTCCTTTAGGGTTATTAAGGATATCGAGGATGACATTACGGGCAGCATTCATCTGGATTGGCACATAGGATTCTGCAGCTTTCGCTTGAAGGTGAGTATGAGCCGCTCTGAATCACATAATTTCAGTAAAATAGGTCGTTAAGAGGAGATCTCAACCCAACCTGCGAAGTCTGTGGAACTGCTCTCCTGCGGGTGCAAGGATCAAATGCAGCCCGCGCGACAATATCTCTCCTGCCGCAACTGCACGAGGACGGTCGGCTAGTAGACTACCTTCTTTCTCCATTATATCGACAGATTCCTGTGCAGGTGAGTATGTACTTGGTGACCAGTATTGGAACCATCTTACCTGGTATCTGCCAATGATGACCATGATCTTAGGCCCGATCCGAAGCGAGATGATGGGTCCATAGGTATTGATCCATTCTGCAAACTGCTGAGATTGACTATGATGTGTTTCCCGTTAGTGTCCACATAGAGTTTCGTATTTTATGTACTCACTTAGTTCTTGGCAGAGGAGTTCCGAATAGCCAATTTCCAGGAGGACCAGGAGGAAGAGGCAGGCGTGACTTTGAGCGTATCTTAGCGCGGAGGAGCTTGTCGGCGAGAATGACAGCGACTAATGCTCCTAGGGCCTTGAACCCAAATGTCAAGTCGAACATCCTCTAATAGTTTATAAGGGCAAATACAGTAAAACTTAGTACAAGAGAGAGGACGGAGGAATGAAAGGTACTGACCGCATGGTGCAGCAGCTGAGTTTTATGTCGGACGAGGCTGACAGGCGCTTGACGCTGACCAGTGCTGATGGGAGACCAAGCCTATTCAAGGGTGATGGACTGACGGTTAGTGCGGCTTTGGGACAGCTCAGCCAGTTGTCATGAGACGCAACTCGTATGACAAATTGACAAATATCGATGTCCTGATCCACCGCGGCGTTCGCAGTGGAGATATCCAACTTGCTGGAACAATTGAAACTTCTGGTCAATTGAGGCGCATCCAGTATATGTGATGGACACAAAGCTTCGGACGAGATACAAGTACAGTATGTCAAGATTTGTATCAAAGAGTGAGATCAATCAATTCACGATCATCATCATCACCTGTGAGATCAATTATAACACCGTCTGCGGGCACTGCTTCATCTTCATCTTGTGTGAGGTCGATGACGCTCGCAGAAGAGGCAGCAGCTGCGGAGGCCGCACCTGCAGATGACCCATGGACCACGCATGATGTCGACAGTGAATTAGTCTATCCATTTGTCAGCGTGAATGATGATGGTGTTGTTGATAGACATACCTCAATTTGGGGATCACCTGAAGACGACAGGAACATGGTCCGCACCCAGCAGTCATAGATTTGGTCAGCGAGCCATACTCGAACATACTTATGTGAGTCATCCTGACAGCCTTCAGCTGACCCCTCAAGCAGCCGGAGTGTGGCTTGCTTCAGCGTATCAGTGGGTACATCACTGTTGTGCCCCAAAAATCCTGCAAGTGCCTTCTTCGGGCGTGATGCACGGCTGAGAAAGACAGCCCTCGTGCAGCCCGAGCCAAGCTCGATCTGCATCTTGTCAGTATATGTTCAGATAGAGCAACACGGTCCACAGACCTCATTGCTCATAGGCGAATTATTCGCAAGGTCCTCCAGAAGCTCGTGCAAGATGGCAACAGGCCAAATGGTAGTGCGGAAAGTGCCGAGAAGCTTCTTTGAGTCCCAGCCCAGGAGCTGCTGAATAAGAGACGCAAGTGAAGTGAGGTTAGGTGGGGCCGGGGTTCGCAGTTTGGGCAGCTCAGTGAGTGGAGTTACTGTGGGGCGTGCATATAAATTAATGATGCCCGGATTAGGGAAGGAATCAGAGAGTGAGCGAGCGAGGGCTGGATGCAATCGGCCCATCTTTCCAGTTGGATCACTCGCAAGGTGATATTCAGCGATGTTCCGCCATTGCTGGAGGGACCGGTCCTGGTTGCCACCGTGCATAGCACTGCATAGCATACTATTGTCCATGCAGCGGGCCAGACCAAGTGCGGTCTCACGTCCGCACCCTGGAAGACCATTCTGAGACAGATGTCAGTGAGAATCAATGTTCGCAGAATGGCGGCTGAAGGCTTACCTTATCATAATCACCCCCACAGCAAATAGCAATGGTAATGAAAGCGTCACCAGTAAGAGAAGGGTCAACTTGCTCCCGGATGGTGCCGATGGTATATATCTTGATGGTGTCGGACAAAAATGTCGAGCTAAGGCAGGAGGACAGGGTCAGGAGGACACAGATGTGGAAGAAAGGCAGCACCTACTTTCGAAGGACGGTTTGGGCACCAAACACGAAGATATCACAGTCATCTGTCATGACCGCATTGATGACGCCAGCCCTATTCATCAAGGCCAGCTGCGCCTCAGCTTCCCCCGCAGCCTGGATACCAGGCTTGAATAATAAGGATAGAGGTGGCGAAATTAAACGCACCGTAATCCACTGAGTGTTGAAAGCATCCAGGATGCGCTGTGTTGGCTTCACCATCCAGTGTTCATTTGAAGACACCCTATGTCCTCGTTTAACACCAGGCCGCTGGTCACCGTCATAGCAGAAGATAAGCTGCAGTGGATACCGGGCAAGTCGGGCAAGTCGGAATAGAAATGTTCGAAGGGCGGGATTCTGCCCAGTCTGAGCATGTGCTCGGTGCCACTTGCCTTGTTGGCACTGTTCGAACCATCCGCTGGATCGTAGTAGACATTTAGTGTCAAATGTGGACATGGCCGCTGATATCCAAATGCTAACCTTGCATCAACCCCCACCACATAGGGCAGGTGAGGGGCGGGTCCTATGTAGCGGCCCTGGAGGGCAAGAGAGATGACAGGTACCATTTTTGCAGCAGGCTCGAGTAACTGTAAAGCGACTGAGGTTTGAAATCCGGCAAGCGGCAGGTGCACATACCTCCCACAGGCCGTTTATACCCATGATGACAAGTAAACCCTCTAGTTTATTGCTGCGCGCTGGTGTATCTGAGCTAGTACCCAGATGTGCACAGGAACAAGTTAGCGTGCTGCCCCTAAACAATGCGCATTTGTTTACCTATGTTTGCCTTCAAAGGAGGGATGCGGTGTTTGGTCGCAATGAGCAACAAGAATGCGGCTGGTGACTGAAATATGGTGGGGGAATACGGTGATTTCAGCGTCTTGCAAGAACAGTGTGTTTTGTAATCTAGCGCCTGTACTAATAGTCACTTAAACGCATGAAAAGATGAATGTGTCCCTTAGCGAGTGCTAGTCAGACGTAGTTGAGCTGTTTACACCAGCGCTGGGGGTTCATGGACGGTTGAGGGTGAGATGTTGGGAGGACAACAGCGAGTTTTGATAATATAGCACCTGTACTAACAGTCACTTAGACACATGAAAAGATGAATGTGTCACTTACCTCTCGAGCACGCAGTTGTCTATGCCTGGGGCCGTCCCATGCTAGTAGATGCTAAACCAGCAAGCACCACATTTGATATATCAGACGTGGGATCGTCTTTAGCGCGCGTGCAACCGTCTTTAGCACACCAGGATGGTCTTTTTCTTTGCAGGATGGTGGATATGAGCGTGGGTACCTTGGTTTTTGCAGGGAATCCTGCACGTCCACTAGAGGTTTCTTGGGCGAAAAAAGACCCTCCCAAATGGCGTGACATCACGGACCCATCCTCGGAACCGCATGACACCTCCGCAAACTCAATGCGGGCGCAGTAGTAGCTTGATGCCGGCAATGGAGCAAGGCCTGGATTCCTGCATGTACTAGTCAGCACACATCTTCAATTCCAAACCATCTCTCAAACCGTCTCTCATTTTGAGGACTTGCGCTCCCATTCGAGATTCCACACTCCTTCCAGATCCAAACCAAACTCCATGCCCTCGGTGAGTGGACTACCCAGACCTATATACTTCCTCCGCACTTCTCGAGTGCAGACGCCCGTGACGTGAGGGCCGCATCACTGCGATGAACCAGAAAAGAGACGTTTGGCAGCGTCGGGACGACATCGTGCCCAACTCCCCGCTCCTCGTTGAATTCGCATGCCTTCCAGCTTCTAGCTGAGGGGTGTCGGGTGTCTCGTCCAGCGCCGATCGGAGACGATTTGTCAAACTTACGACAGTGACGATCGGTCACTGTCCGTCACTTCGTGACCGTCCGTGACTGGACCGTGGTTTTTCGTGTCGGCAGCTATACTTCTCACGGGGAACAGATACTTACCGCCCGCCGAGTACTACTTAGGTCCATACTTTTTGAACTTATCTATTCCTATACATCAATGGCCACGCCTCTATACATCACAGAAATCCTGCAAGTCATTATCGATTATCGCTGAACTTGGTTCAGATGATAAAAAATCCCTTGCTCGTCTTGCATGGTCCTGCAGAGCGTTCACAGATCCATGCCTGGACACCCTATGGCATACCATGGACTCGTTCTCCCCATTCATCCAAGAGGTGTACATTTCGCAATTATTAAGGTAGGGGAGCTCAGTGTTATATTACTGTGCAAATTTAAAATCTCAATGGTCAACATTAAGCCAGGGCCTTGAGACACTCGCTCGCTCCGTCGTTCGCATGTGTCCGGGAAACTGGAAGTCTTTTGATAAATACGCTCGCCGCCGCGCCGCGTTCGGGTGTACAGTCAGATGCTGGATTCCTCCGAAGCGTACAAAAGGGTCTCTACCATGCGTCGGAAACACCTGTTCCCCTGTTTGCATCACCTTGACTGGTACATCCATTCTTATTCCCTGGTGGAGTCTTGGTCGTTCCCTTTTTCATTGCGGTCCCTCACTCTCTTCCCGTTCCCTTTGATGAATGTGTCTTACGTGACACTGTCAACATCTGTCGTCGTCTTTCTGTGGCTACAGTAACAAACCTCATTGTTTCATTGTACTCGCCGAGGATCTGAGTCTGGCAGCAGTCGAATCCTCTGGTCTTTCATGCTCTGGAGACATTGATCATCCTTGGGGACCCCACGTCAGCGAGCTTATTCATCGCACATGTTGGCAGCACGCGTCTACGCGATGTGTGCTTCTCACCCGGAATTCAATACAGCACACTCTCGGACTGCCAGACGCTCCTTGCGGCCCTGTTCGAGAAACATGGGAAGTCACTACGGTTTTTTCGCATGCTCATTAATATCAGAGAGATACCTGGATACAGGCCTGGATAGTGCCTCTAATCAGTCCCGGGAGGAATTCCTAAGCGTATTGCGTCTTCACGTGGGCAGAAGCAGCATTGAGACGGTCGAGGTCGTTTTGCATTCCCGCCTCTTGCCTGCTAATGATTCCAGGCGGTCGCAGCTTTCAATCACAACCACAGTTCAATCCATTGATCACGTATAGACAGAGGGAAATATTGCAATACCGATTCAGTGCTAGCGCTAAGTACAACTGATGTAGCTCAGACTACGCACTTACATTCTCTCCCCTACGTTTAACTGTGTAGAACAACCGCATATATGTCGAAGCATTTGTGATATCAGATGTTCGTTCGAATCTGTTTCATGTTTTCCTCAAGTACAATGATTGTCCTCTAAACTTGGGGCAAGTTTGGACGAACAACTGGCTGCAGGCTGAAGTATCAATCGGTCGTAATGTGTGATCAAGAATCATATCTGTACACTATGCTCTCCGACACAGCGTGCACCGCCTTGGCGCTTTTGGTAACGAAAGTAAATGTAAGCAAGTCGAGTTAAAGCAGCTCCGATCCAACCATGTACCAGCACGAGCCCATCTACTCAGATTTGTAGTCGGGACGCAGCGACCGCACAACCTTGCCTGCACGCCAGATCTCCTGGTCGTCAATCTCCTTCAGCTCTTTGGCAAGATCTTGGCGGTACGTCGAGCGACCGTTGAATTCAAGAGACTTGCGGGTCTCCGTGCCGTTCCGCACGCTCTCGTACAACTGCTCGAAGATAGGGGTGTTGGTCTTCTCGAAGATGGGTGCCCAATCAAGCGCACCACGGCGAGCGGTGGTAGAGCAGGCGTTGTACATGTAGTCCATGCTACGAAAGGATGAGGAAAGGGGTTATATGTGAAGAGAAAAGTACACGTACCCCTTCTGTCCAATCAAGGGGTATAGGGATTGAGTGGCCTCCTCAACGGTTTCGTTGAAGGCTTCCGAAGGAGAGTGGCCGTTGGCACGGAGCACCTTGTACTGTGCGCAGAACAGACCCTCTGATAAACCGTCAGCTGAGAATATCTTGCAAATGTGAGAAAACTTACGGATAGCACCCATGAGGACACCACGTTCACCATAGAGATCGGAGTAAACCTCCTTCTGGAAAGTGGTCTCGTACATGTAACCTGAGCCGACAGCGACACCAAGAGCAACAGCCTTTTCCATGGCCTTGCCAGTGACGTCCTGGAAGACGGCTACACTGGAGTTGATGCCACGGCCCTCTTTGAAGAGGGTGCGGACAGTGCGGCCAGAACCTTTGGGTGCGACCAAGATGACATCAACATCCTTGGGGGGTATAACCTTGGTGTCTTCCTTGTACACAACGGAGAAACCGTGCGAGAAGTAGAGGGTCTTGCCCTTGGTGATAAGAGGTGCGACGGTGGGCCACGTCTGCGATTGTGCGGCGTCAGAAAGAAGGTTCATGATGATCGTGCCGCGGTTGATGGCTTCCTCGATGGGGAAAAGGGTCTCTCCGGGAACCTAATGAAATATCGATTTTACATTAGATGGCTGCAAGCCGAACAAGAGGCGAACATACCCAGCCATCTTCTATGGCCTGCGTCCAGCTCTCGCCGTCCTTACGGACACCAACGATGACATTAAGGCCGTTGTCACGAGCGTTCAAGCCTTGGCCGTGACCCTGAGAGCCATAGCCGATGAGAGCAAGGGTATCATTTTTGAAGTAGTCCTGGAGCTTCGCGAGTGGCCAGTCGCTGCGCTCATACACAACCTCCTCAGTGCCAGCAAAGTTGAGCGTCTTCACACCCCGGGCAGAGATAGCGGCCTGCATGCACTTATCGCGTCAGCGCCAATCACTCACATGATGTGCAAAATTTTTCACCTGCAACGTGGTTTTGCTTGAGCTGCCCGCCAAAGCCTGACGAGCAAGCAAAGAGTAGGACGCGGTCTGTGCAGGCTTAGCTGCAATTTTTGCACCGGCACGAGGTGCACGGCGAGAAGCAGCGCGGAGGGCTGAAGCTGAACGGGACGCGATGGAGGCCATGATGACTGGAGAAGGAAAGGTAACTGTCCGTAATTTATGAACCAAATTTTTGTAGTCTCAAGTAGTACCGAGTCACCGACTCGGCCGGCATTGTCCGATATGCCAGCAGAAGATCAAGTACATCAAAGATCACGTATATAAAACGTACATGACATGGACATGTCGCATCACAACTTCGTTTTCGTCATGAGTGTACGTACTAGATGTCCACTAGAGTTCGCGCATTTTGGGGGTAACGTCTATTACTCCACAACGCACAAATATAAAAAATTAATCCTTTGACAGTTCGATAGCCTGACATCGAAACTACAACATCTGCTAGTTATTTTTTCGAAACTCGACGTGTTGAGTCCGGCGGAGAGTTACCGCGCAGGAAAGTGCATTTGCCCTAGAGTTCGCGCACTTTGTCACACCATGTCACACATCTGCCGCAATGCCTTTCTTGGGATAGATTGTCACGTCTGAGGCATATTTCTTTTATTGCAGATGATCCTGACAAGCATGTGGCCCCAGAGAAATTTGTTTTAGTATTCTCTCATCGTGTATAACCATCATACGGCATTCCAGAATTTTATGTGGTGATCTGACATTTACAGCGAGCCTTCTATGCACAAAACTAGCCTCCAGCACCAATAAGTTGGCCATGGGACGAGATCTACTTTGATTTTCTTCAAACAAAAAACATGGCACTGTGTATTATGTTGGGAGGGAACCTAAATGCAACATACATAAGGATTCCGTGCAGAATTGCGTGTGCTAGAGTCAATGCGCGAACTCTTGGGATACACGGACTCATGGGACTATCTAGTAATGATTTGTAGAGCGCCTTGCTAATAACACGTGCGTCACTAAGCTATGAACATACGAGCCTCCACAACCGATCCTCCAATGCCTCGATAGTTGCACGTGAGGTGTTCAAGCTACTCATGAAATACGCCACGTTCCCTAGCGTCCTATAGTGCACGCCAAAAGGTGCTCCTCCAGGGGCTGGCGATGTCGATCCGTCATCCAGCGGTAATCGCATGCTCTGCAACAACGCCTGAGCCGAATGCGAAGCATAACCTGCACTCTCATCAGCCACATAACCTAAACAGCCAAGGAAAAGCATCAGCATTACCTGCGGCATCGTCCTTGAACTTGATAGCAAGTACAGTTCCCAGCGCCATCGCTTCGTCGACGATGTCGAGACGAGATATCGACGTGATGAAATCAGGGTCCCAGAAACTCCAGACTTTAGAAGGAGCTCCTTCAGGCGCCCATTTACGGGTTGCTGTCGCCCACTGATTGCTCTTTGCCAGCTCGCCAACCATATCGAGCGTTGCATTTGCAACCTGACAGCCAATGGCATGCGCCGTGTAACTATGTCCATGCAGCAAAGCATCAACTTTGCTCTCGCTATTAAACGCCTGGAAAATATGGTCGGACGCCAGTGTTACTGCCAAAGGCAGTATACCACCGGTGAGAATCTTGGCGTTCACTGAGATGTCAGGGTTGACACCAAGTAAAGGCCCCGCGCTTTCGAACCCTAGGCGGTACAATCCGACGAAGACTTCATCAAAAATGACTGGAAGAGCTGCAGGGAATAAGGTGGGGTCGCGGACGACGTCAACCATGATGCGTTGGAACAATGGATCGACAAAAATCATCCCTCCTGCGCCCATAACGATGGGTTCAAGGACCAGAGCGGCGAGCTTTCGGCTATTGTCCGCTTGAAGGTTACAGATGTTCTTCTCTAGATAATGCCTGTAGTGTTTTGCGAGCGGAGATGTCAGACGCTGCTCGACGTCATAGACAAGAGAGAGGGTTTCAAAACTTTCAACCGCCTGATGCTGCTGATCACCGGTGAGAGAGGACAGGGCAGGTGGAAGGGTGACAGCGACTTGGCCTTGCCGAATGGATACAGTCGGCGGCTCAAACCAATAACCCTTCGCTTCGTGCCATTCGCAAGTATAGACTCCCTCCTCGCAAGCATCCATAGTTCCGATCGTATCTCCATGATAACTCCCCCTCAGGCCAATAACCCCCAAGGACTTCTTTTCTGCAGAACTTAACTCGAGTCCTGAACTGACGATGAACGACCGCAAGGCCATTTTAAGCGCAACTTCCATTCCAGTGGAGCCGTTGTCTGAAAAAAATGCACGAGAAGCCCAGCCTTTACCTGGGCCTTGAAGTAGGCGTTCAGCGAGCTTTAGAGCTGGAAGGTGGGTTGCCTGCGGGAACATGACGTGACCGTAACGACCCGCCGCATTTGCAGCAGCAAGCGCTAGTGCTGGATGAGCATGCCCGACCGCTTGTGTCCACCACGAGGCAGAACTATCAAGCTGAGGTTGCAGGAGCGATGTCGGTTGCGAAGTATTTTCGGAGGAAGCGTCATAAACGCTGAAGAAATCTGACCATGCGCTGTCAATAACGTTGACGTCCTTCTCGTTCTTGACTAAACCGTGTTGCACGAATGGCCACCAGATCGCGTCGAGAGTTCGACGAGGCATGGAGTCTAGCTCTTGGATCCGACGTGCGTGACACGTATCGAGATGTTCGACTGCGGTGAAAATGTCGCCTTGAAGGCTGTCTGGAACGAGATTCGAGTAGTATTTTTCTGTCTTCGCGAAATCCTCCGCGGCATCATCGATCCGTGGGGGAGGAGGATCTAATGCCGTGACACGAGTACCTCGTTCAGCAAAGTACTGCGTGAGGTATTCGAAATTCCGATAGTACTCGTCGCGGAACAACAAGATCGCGTCCACGATGTATCCGCGTAGTAGTAGCGACTCGAATGAAGATATGGTTGATGATATACCGCCGAGTTTTGAGTCTCCAATTAAGATGGTAGGGAGAAAGAGCGGGCGATAGCTGTCAAGCTGGGTCGTTCCAGAGAGCGTTGGGCTATGGACACCTGCGCGATTCAATAAGAGGAAAGTGTTGTTGAATTAGTGCTCACCTCCAGCCGTCTCCACATACATGTGAGCTGGTAGACTCACAGCCTTGGCGCGCTTTCTAATGTGTTCTGCGACAGAACGGACAAAAGTTTCGTCGGAAGGCGCAGAAATCTTGTCACAAGCATCAGCAGATGATTATCATCGCAAAGCAACTACCCACTTTTACTCCTTGAGTTTCAGAAGCTATCTTTGCAGCAAGGTGCGGACTAACGGGGTCTCCATATCGGAACAAGCAATGAGCATCCACCAAATGCTTTTGCGGGCCAGCATGACGTTTGATATGTCTACAGGAGATCAGAGACGCGTCGAACGCGATGAAAGACACGTACTCGTCATCCGCGTCCTGCGGTGCGCCAGTGCTCACTGGTTTGAGATAAAACACGCGGTTGTTGTTGAGCGCCGACGCCCGAACGAGCGCGGTGGTGATGATGGTCTTGCCAACATCAGTGTTAGCTCCGAATACTTGATGAACTCGAAGGTGCTTGTAGAGATGGGTCATTTCATGGCAAGGTGATGTCAATCAAAGTAGATTAGATAAAGCACAAAGAGGTGCAACAACAAGGGTTGCTACTGTGCGGAAGTACACTATGTACGAATACCGTCGCGATCTGAATATCGTACTACGTCCGCAATTAAGTGTGAATCGTACGACTCGAGTATGGAATCTATGAGTACAATGCAGAGACCCTGTACGCGTAATGTATGGTGATCGGAGATGATGCGGAGTAAGTCCACTCAGGTATTAAAAGTAGCGATGTCGCTAAGTATCGCGGAGATACTCCTGAGCCCATGGCCCAAGCTCATCGTCGGCCATGGGAATGGTCACGCCGCAAGCGGCAAAGTGACGCGCGATGGACAACTTGTCAATGGAGTCAGCCATGCCCACAAAAGGCGCATAGCAAACATGGGGAGAGACACTGAAGGCTCCTCTCCGAAGAATATTGGAGTATTCTCCTGGCTCAGAGAAGAGCTCTGTGACGACAGCCATGTATTTTTGCCGTGCTTCGCGAGACTCGGGATCGCTGGGGTGTACTAGGGGGCGCAGCCGAGCTACCGTTCGACTGGCTTTCATATCGCACACGACGGGACGACCGTCGGCTTCGCGTCGGATGCCCTTGGGACAAGAGCTGGGATTCGCGGTATAGTATGACACCCAACACTCGACGGGGTCCTCGAGACGAGGGTTGTTTAATGGGGCAGATAACTTTGGCAGTGATGAGGGATGCTCCCAATCAGGAGTTCGCCAATTGGACAACAAGTACCGCTGGACTTCAGTCTTTTGGTCTCTGGGCGTTTTGTGTGCTTCTGAACAGAGCGCTTTGACTTTTGTGAGTGCGCTATAGTTCCCGGGCTGGTGTGCGGCTTTAATGAGGGATTGGACATGTTTGATGCTCTTGGCAGGCTTGGTCGGTTTATAAGCGGATGGAGCTACGACAGTCCAGCCCAAAGACGTAGGCGAGTCGTCTGATGTATGAAAAGCAGGGTCATCATCACTGCTCGGCTGACCCGTTGCCAATACGGCAGCGAATGAACGAGCAGCAACGCAGTCGGGTAACTGGGCTTGAGGGGAAGCAGGGGTTGTCATAGGAGGTGAGATCTGTTGAGGATAAAGGGGTGCTAGGAAGTCAAGGGAGAGTTGGTGATCGGGAG
Organism: Suillus paluster; assembly: GCF_016628075.1. Lineage (NCBI taxonomy): Eukaryota > Fungi > Basidiomycota > Agaricomycetes > Boletales > Suillaceae > Suillus > Suillus paluster. The sequence goes on along the minus strand of NW_024537710.1, from coordinate 60,584 downwards.
GATTCGTAACCTGAGCTTCAGTGGAGCATGGGGGATCGGAAGGGGGAGGGTCAACCTGAGCAGACTTTGTCGAAGAATGGCGGGAAACAGATTCGACGGAACTGGAGACATCGACTGGAGGGACAGTCTGCTGTCTCAGCTGGTCCTGCAGACGTTGTGAGTCTGCACGGCTGACCTCGAGCTGAGCGCGAAGGGTGCACAGCTCGTCACGCGCCTGGTTGCGCTCACAGCGATAGTGTTCAAGGTCATCGAGTAGCACTCTATTTTCCTCCTTTTGACGGCGGATGCCCTCTGATATGCCCTTGTTAAAGACATCTTCACGTGAGCGCTTCCGATCTTGGAAGGCAATCTGGAACGCGGGCTGATGGGACGAATAACTTGCGTCAGCGACATGCTTCATGTAGGAGGAGCAGACGTCGCATCCTGATGGGTGGACTATGCCATAGTCTTCAAGGTACTCCCAAGGGGAGAGTAGGGTGGGAACACCACGATTATCTCTATGTGAGACACGATAGGGCTCGTCATGAGATGACAAGGACGTGAACATAATTGGTCTAGATGATAGAGATTTCTGAGGGATAATAAAATGCGCACCAGGCGATCTTGAAGAAGTAAAAAAAAGGGTATCTAAGATGTGGCGACGGTGGGGACCGTCCCATGGTGGCGCAAGGTCAGCCTTGATATCCCTTTCAACACGTGCCTGCCTCGCGTTCAATGCAAGGCTGGTTATTTGCTAATGTTAGTTTCAGACGCTCTAGCAAAACAAAAGTAAACAAACACCCCACGGGGCACGTGTTGAGAAATAACGCTAGCCGAGTTTTGATTAACTTCGTTTTTCATTTTTTGTCCACATCAACGTTGAAGTTGGGTGGAAATGTGGGTATGACAACCAAGTTTCTTTTTCTAGTACCACCTAGTTCCCCAGATGAGTACATTGCCCACCAATGCAACATCTACTATCAACTTTTATCAACTTTTTGTTTCACGTTCCTCTCGCCTGTGACCTCACTTGACTTAGTGGGCTTCATTGCTGCCGTCTACAAATCCACGCAGCTGACTAAAAATTGTCAACCTAAGTCAGGAGACACTGGGGGAAATGTTAAACTCAGGTACATCTGATGACACGTTCGCTGGATGTTTCCTGAAAAGCCTAGTCTCCCGTAGTCAGCCCCTAGCAAAATGAAGACAGTCGTTCCTTCTGTAAAAAGCCGGTCTAATCACTTCACTCGCTTTGATGCAGTGATAAGGCAAGCATTTTTTTTATCTTACGGATTCCATACTCCCAACATTTTTCTTACCGCAAGCTTCTCGGAATCAACCTGCTTTGGTGCTCTGATGCAATCATCCTGGTATCCATGTCATCCATCCTACTCCGAGGCTTTTGTAACCACACCCAAGCAATAACTATCTTCAGCCAAGTACCCCTTGCATATCCTCGGCAGAAAGCCCCGGCACGATCGACATCGGCCTCATCGATGAGCCTGCCCATGCCTTCCGTGACGGTAGCCATACCTCGTTTTCAGCTATGAAGTTGTCCGGATGGCGGAGACGGCCCTGCATGACCACAAATTTTCATAATTTCTGGCAGGCCAAATTGCGGAGCGGCCTTCGGCTAGCAGTGTTATAAACAGTTAATAACCGGAACATTTAACACCTGTTTATAGACATCGACTTTTCAACCGTACCCTACGAAGTGCGGAAGACTAAAACTCAAACGTTGCGCAGGAGTTTTGGCATCTATGTGGCGGCCGTGCTGAGTCGCATCGATTCAAGGATAATCATATTGCAGAGAGCGTTGCTCGTCAGGTATATGCACGTTCATCGGACATTGTGACTTCCCAAACAACGCGAAGCCAAGGCTGCCTAGGAGCCGGGGATTCATTCATGCCCCGCGACCCCGCCGCGCCACACATCTTCCTTTGAGTACTTGCCACATTAACTTCTCATGACATTGACAAAGGTTTTTTCGACTCTGCGGAGATTATCATGCATTTTGGCTCAACCGTTTTCGCTTAAAGTAGGGCATCTCAGTAGCAAAGCGAGCAACGCCTTTACGTTCACACTAAAAGTTTTAGTCCATACAACACCTGCCTGCTACTATTACTTTGCCTCATTCCCTTCCACAAACTCCATCATGTTTACTTCCCGCACCATCATCTTTGCGTCGCTCAGCTTCCTCGCTGGCGCCAATGCGTGTGTACAGTGTCCAGCCACAGTGAAGGATGGCGTTAGTGCCATAAAAGTATACGATGTCACAACAGACAGCCAGACCACATTCTGCATGTGCGTTGCACCCACACACTTTCATTGAATAAATTCACTGATAGGCTAGCAGGTACTACAACTCGAATGACGCGAATGGCGACGGCCCAACAATATTCTGTCAGTATCACACCGTAAGTGCTTTCTGGATATTGTGCAGCTCATTGCTCTCGGTTGACTTGCTAGCGATGGCATCAGCGGAACGGCCAGTTTATAGATGGGCATAAGTCTTGTGCGCGTACAGCAACTGTGAAGGAGGATGACTGCCGAACGTGATGTGAAGAGCTAAGGGAGACGAGACACCCAACATAAGGAGCCATGTAGACAGCCGGGTGTACGTCCAGTAGACACCATCTATTACGAGAATTGTTCAGTGTTTAATACACGCACTGCAACAAAGTCATCCACAACCTTGTAAACCGCTAGGAGGTATTCGCCACAACAAAGACAGTACTAGTCATAGAGTTAGTCATATCTCGTAAAGCACAGATGATATCGACTTGGATCATGATCAAACGTGCCTTGGGTGCCGTATCTACATGCAATGCGATCTACTGCCAGCCCATTATCATCATTTCGCGAAATGTATAACGACTGCGTCTTATATAATGGATGGATGATTAGGATCGACTACTAGTTCGAGGGAAGGAAAAAGGATAATGCATTCCGCACTCTGCTCATCCGTCATCGTCGCTAGACTACCGCTGAAAAGCTCCAGGGGACACCCGTAAATTTGGCAGTGATAGAGCATCGAACAGGCCGGATAAAGGGCGCGCGAATGCCAAAGAGAAGGAATCGATGTGTATGGACCGAATTTCGGTGTGCGTGAATGGCTCTAAGATTTGTATGTGGTGAAATCCTGCACGAACCGTTGACGAGGAGAGGTTGGGACATAACTGGAGCAAGTGGAGGAATGCATTCGGAATATGTCGACATTTGTCAAGTGGGCCCATACGACATTGGAAGAAGATAAGTGCGCGACATCGAACTATGACCCTATAATATCGAGACTGCGCAGAGTGAACGGGAGTCGCGAGATAGATTGTGCGATAGTTGGAATGTCATGATCAAGCCCTGGTATGGTTCCTGAAGTGTTGGGAAGTCTTTCAACAAGAGTCCGCATCTGACCGGATGATGTAGGGCTGAAGAAGGCGTTGTAGCTTGGTTGAGTGATGATTTGTGTAGCACTCAAATGATAATGAGAGTGGATGTCCTCGCGCTCGGCGTTCGAGCTATAAGGTGTAGCAGAAAACTGCCCGCCGCCAGTCCCTGTCGTCGAATTCGAACTCCATCCACCACTGGCACCATAAACCGGGCATGCCCACAACAACATCCCTCCATCGCCGACATATTTTGCCAGTGGTCAGCAGTGACCAAAAACTCAAATGTTGCACAGGAGTTTTGGCATCTATGGGGAGGCCGTGCTGAGCTTCATCGAGGATGGTCATATTGCCGAGTCAGATATGTGCACGTTCATCGGATGTTGTGACTTTCCAAACAACGTGAAGCCAAGGCTGCCCAGGAACCGGATATTCATTCGTGCGCCGCCACACATCTCCCTTTGCAAATTTGAGTACTTGCCACATTAACTTCTCATGACGTTGGCAAAATTCTTCTCGAGTCTGCGGAGATTATCGTGCATTTTGGCTCAACTGTTTTCACCTAAAGGAGGGCATCTCATGCATCAGCAAAGCGAGCAACGCCTTTACGTCCACACTGGAAGTTTTAACCTATAAAGCACCTGCCTGCTACTATGGCTTTGCCCTCATTCCCTTTCACAGAATCTATCGTGTGAACTTCCCGCTCCATCATCTTTGTGCTGCTCAGCTTCCTCGCTGGCGCCAATGCGTGTGTAGAGTACCCAGCCACATTGAACGTCGGCAGTCGTGCCACGAACCTATACGGACCCTCCTAAAATCCGATCAGGTCACATTTTGCCAGTGCGCCGCACCCACATATCTTCATTGAATAAAGTAACTGATAAGTCGGCAGTTACCATAACCCGGATAGCGAGGGCTCATCATTAAATGTCAGTATTCCACTGTAAGTGCTTTGTGAATATTTTGCAGTTCATTGTTCTCGGTTGACATACTAGCGATGGAATCAGAAAAACGGCCAGATTGTAGCTGGGTATCAGTCTTGTGCACGTACAGCAACTGTGAAGGCTCACTGCTGAACGTGATGTGAACAGGTGGGGGAGATGAAACACTCAACAAGAGGGGTAATGTTCGTCTGCAGACAACCGGGTGTCCGCCAGTAGTTAGACTGCATCTGTTACGAGAATTGCCAAACTCACACCAACCCCCTATTAGAATACTTCCGCCCCGGGTAATGATAAGTACTTACAATCATGCCGAAAACCAGCCTATCGATGTCATGGTAATCAAGCAACCTCACCAGGATCCCAGTCCACACTGCCCAGTCACGACTAATCACGTGAGACTAAAGTCATGGATGTCCCAAGTCAGAAGTGGAAGGGTGGCAATTTGACACTCAACGACAAGCAGACTTGTTATATGCCTGATCAAGATGTGCTCGTCTTCTCTAGTGTAAGAGCGTCCCTCAGTTTGCTTGCCAGAAATGTTTGCCGATGATATCACACTACTTATTGATGAGGGGTAATAAAACGCGATCTTGAAGAAGTAAAAAAGGGTACCTAAGATGGGGCGACGGTGGGGACCGTCTCATGGTGTGACGCAACTTTTTGAACGCTGGTATCTGCAAATTATTTGCTAATGTTAGTTTCAGACGCTGTAGCGAAACAACAGTAAACAAACGCTCCACAGGGCACGTGTTGCGAAATAATTAACGCGAAGGTAAGCTACCGGTCATGGCAAGGTCATAGAGAGGCCTGGGTCGGTGGTCAATCGGTGGTCGTGATTAACTTCGTTTGTAGGCGCTGAAAGCATGCTTAACTGTGGCTGTGTAGTGTGACGTAAGCAGATAGCACGTGGTTGGCGACGATCAGGTCAAGGGCAGGTCTCACAGCGAACTCACACAACGTCTCCAAAGTGTCCAACAAAATCACTAGTACTGCTGCGGACAAGCATTGCTATACCTTCTGATACCATACTCTGACCAATTTACCCGGCTGATTTGCTATATCCATCATATCCCGCTTTCTTACTTTCTTATCATCTTCTTGGTTTTACTTTCTATACCCGAGAGCTTTCAACTACCCGGAGCGTAAACAATCACGATGCCATTCATGGAGACGCTTCAAAACGGCCTCGACCGCGTGTTACCAAGGAGGACAAAGTCGAGCGCAGTACCACCAGTGGGCATAGGAAATGGGCGTGGTATGGTCAATTATGAGGACGACGTGAGTCTTGTAGCCTCCTTACTTTGTTATAAATTTCCGCTCTACTCCTGTACCCATACATATGCTGCGCTTCACCGCTTCTTGAAGTATTTACTTCTGAGATTTCAACCATTTACGTAATACAACCACTTTCCTCTATGCCTCTTCATGGACCAGTCTGGAACACTGGTCTTCCTCCTCTTCTTGCCCCTGCTATGGATTTTATGGCTTGCGGTCATTTTTGTTGTCTTCCAGTGTCAGATGAACCATGCTGACATCTTCTGTGGCTTTTAGATGATTATAAGCAAGCCTGCCATCATATTCCACATATCTCAGATATTCTTCAACTTCCTCGCCATGGCTTGTTTTGCCAGCGTCGCCAGCTTCCAGGCAACGTGGAAAATCGGGCCTTGTGAGTTTTCTTCTTATCTTCTTTCCATGTTTACCCTTCCAACCAACCAACTTTCCCATCACCGCCACCGTCCCACTGGGTTATTCCACCCCTCCGTCATTTTACCATTCCAAATGGTGTTCTTTCCTTCAATGCAACCGTGCTGACTTGACTTAGCGGGCCTCTCGGGCTTCGCGATCTTTGTAAGCGTCTCAGGAATATTCCTAGCACTCTTCCTCCTCTTCGTACCCGTCGTGTACGAGAAATACGACAAATTCACGCGTCTTGCCCGTGCCCTCAAAGAAGTACGCGTCGGCTTCATCCTCGTTGGCAGCGGATGTATCTTCAGCCTGCTTATCGCGTGCGTCTTCATCTTACAACCCCTAGATGCCGCGCTAATACCGGGCTTTACAGATTTGTCACGACTATCTCAGCGTGGACAGAGGCTGGGTGCAAAAACGCGGACAATGACCCTCATGCAAGTCTCGGCGATTCGTTTAAGAGCGCCCTTCCTGGCTGGTGCAGTACGAAGAAAGCAGGCGCCATCTTCTTTTGGCTGGCGTTTGGTGCGTTTCCGTGTCGTGCTCCATGCTTTGTTTGCTGACCCCATCTCTCTCTGTTTCAGGCTTCTGGCTCGCCTCCCTCGTCTTGCTTTTCATCGATTGGCGCTCAGGAAACCTTACAACACCACCACGCGACCTCCCATTCACACGTCCCGGTGCAGATATCGAGGAGGGCGAAGAAGAAGAAGAGGAGGAGGAAGGTGGTCATACATACCAGCCCGTCGCTACCAATACCGCACCCACATACCCCCGTCAGTCGACATACGACAACTCCAATGCAGCAGCATCACCATTCGCCGACTCCAACCGACTTTCAACCGCACCAACCAATGCCAGCACCACCTACCTCTCGACCGCTCCACCCTCCACCAACCGTTTCTCCGTCGCAGACTCAAGCGCCAATCGCACATCAGCATATTCCACTGCGCCTACCACCACCACCGCTCCCACGACGAGCACGAGCAGTTACCCTGCTTCAAGACCTAGCATGGACGCGTATGGCGCGTTCTCGGACCCAGCCCCGAGTGGGTTTGGTGGTGTATCGACGTCGTACGCACCGCCTCCGTCAGACCCTGGGGCGCCGCGAGTGAGTAGGACGATGCAGTATGCGGACCCATATTCTGCTGTGCGTGCGTCGCTGGCGACGAGTGCAGCACCAACGGCTTATGAGGCGCCGTACACTGGGTACCGATAGTTTTTTGGGGTAAGATGAGCTGAGATTTGTGTTATGGACTAGTAATAGTATCGTCGATGTTTGCGGATATTCCGCTTGATCTCCTCGTTAGCGCTTATAATTTACGCTCCGTGATGGCACTGGAATATGTATTATCCATTTGCATTGCAGCTATGTTGAAACTGTCTACCGAGACTTGGGGGACTTATCGGTGTCTCTTTAGTCACCCGCTCTATCAAAATTTGACAAACATCCTCTTGCACCACAGATCATGTCCCAGCGGTACACCACCGCTAATTGACTCATCAAATTCGCTGCCGCAACATCTTGAAGACCTGTAAATAGATGCGGTCCAACGAAGACTGTTACCTGGACCGGAAGTTCACGTTCGCCCTACGTCGGTCGTATGCAGTCTTTTCTTCTTTTTCGTCTCCTTTTTGTCCGAGTCTCTGAGTCTTTTCGCTTCTTCGACTCGCGTCCACGAGAACAAGGCGTTGGGCTTTCTGCTGTCTGAGGAGAGGGGGTGCCAGACGAGACTTCTGTGATACGCTTTGAGTCGACACCAGCCTCACGCTCTCTGTACCTGTAGTCGAACCACTTCCGGTATCGGTAGTACTGGAGAGTTCATTAGTAGCCGCAGTCCAGTCGAGTCCTAGCGTAAGCTTGGAATTACGGGCGGTGTCCGATGAGCTTGAGCTCCTCCATGTCTGCCTTGAGCTTTTCCGCACTTCGACGTAAGATGCGGTCCGAAGTTTCCCGGAGGACATTTGGGGGGTCACCGACGTATGCAACCGTGAGTAGTCGTTTGAGAGTCGCTGGAACCGAGGAAAAGGGCGCGAGTGTCGTTTAGTACATCGTCGGGGTCAGAATTCTGCAAAAGCTGTATCCTATTTGTGCGTGCAGAGATGCGAAAGGTGACAAGGCGCGAGACGATTGTACCGCGAAGGGATGGTAGATATGTCAATCAACCATGTCAGCAGCAGTGCGCCGCGAGGGTTCGAATCACGGCAGCATACTTGAGTTGGGGGTGCGTAGCCTTGACGGATTCAAGGCGACCCCTTCACTGGTGTGATGTAAATTCTGAGGTAGATGATGCCTCTCCGTCTGCGGACGCAAAGCACAAGCTTCTGTACGAATAGTGAGATTGAAACCATGCATTCTCCCACGCAAGTAGTGTACTACTTAGTGTATCCGGTTAAACTGGTTTTGACTGGTAGTTCCGAAGCTCAAAAATGTCACCTTGGGCATGGAGTGGTACAGCGAGGAAGACAGGTGTCAGCTAAGATGTCACGAAAGGTGGGATGCAGAGAGTTATGTAGCGCAACGGACAGACAGACCCGGACGGCCCCAGCCGGACACAGTCGGACGGTCTTGGTCCGAATGTCTGCTTACATCATACTACACAGCCACTAGAGTCATGCATGACCTCCTATATTCTTTGCTGCTTGTCACTGCATGAAGGCCTTCGACGAGAAAAACATGGAAGAGCTCGTATACGGGATCGATGTATCATTCCCAACTCCTTCACTCGTCTCTCCTGTCGACATCAACCACTCAGAATCCCTCATCCATCGACTGCCAGTGGAACTTCTACAGGGGATATTCTTGCTCATCGTCAACGACGTGCCAAACTGTCTTAGTATTTTCTTATTTGAAGAAACTACTATATCGGCGAATTTTTCTAGTCCTCCCCTATTGTTCACCCGGGTGTGCCGCCTTTGGTGAATCGTTGCACATTCAACGACAGGCATCTAGTCGCGCGAGGCAGATTACATCATTGAAGCCATTCCTTCCATCCGTGCTCCAGTTTTGGCTTGCCTTGTCTGGCAGTCGACCTCTCACCATTCGAATCAAACACCACCCACCCCAATCTCGCCATAAAGGCAAGCGAATATACGGGCCGTATTTCTCACAGGCAGATCTTTGAATCCTCGAGATCTTATTTGCCGAGAAGGGGCATTGGGAAACGGTAGCTGGTGTGTCATGCATATACGATAACCGTGATATCTTCCGCACAACCTAGTTGAGATCCTTGCAGTGTGACTGGTCAGATATACAGAGATTCTATGCACCAAATCTCTGTCGCCTACACATCGTCAATCTTCGCTTTGCTCAATTCAAATCTACTCCTACCTACCAGAATATACGATATCTCCACCTCAAATACGCTTCCGTCAGCATCATACGCTCTACTTCAGTGATTTTCTCTCATCTTGAGGCCATCCTCGTGGATTCAATCGAGTCATTCGATGTTGATGCTAAAAGTCACTCGGCCACGCCGCATTCTTGTCTTCAATCGATGACACTCTTTATCTGGGATCCTCTTGACGAGGAAGATCTATCGAATTTGTCGAAGTATTCCGTGGATCACATCTTCCCGCACCACAGAAATTGACCATCACAGTGGGGGACCAACTAGAACGGGCGATTATGACGGCGTTTGCAGCCACCGCATCTTGTAACGTCAGAGTGGTAGACTTACAAATGGTCGACGAAGTTGATGTGGATATGGTCAAGCCGCTACTCTCGGTAGCGCAGGAGGTGTGGCACATGGGCAAATGATATGCAACAGACCGGTCACTAGGGAAATTGGAACTCCACGAGGAAAAAAGAAATTGAAGGTACAACTTGTATAAGTTCCATGTTCGTCACCTTAAATAACGAGCTCTTCGAGTCTGCAGAGTGGCATCTATGATCTATTAGAGTAGAGGCCTGTCTTAGATTGGATTTTTTGCGACGACGCGGCGGCAACAACGTTAACTTACTCGGTTCTAAAAGCAACGTTATTGGCAGCTTTATCTTTTATGCGAATAATAATACCTCACGAATATCATGGGACGTTCGCCAGCCTCAGGCTTTTAATAACAATCAATTTTTATCGCCGTCTGCCAACTTGTTGGCCCATAATGTATTATATACTATCGTAAGTCTGGAAACTTTTTTTTATTCGACATGTACACTGTACACAGTGTATATAATACCAAACCGATGACGTTCTACTAATGTATGGTGGGCCGTGGCACCCTAGTCTATCACAGAGAGATCATGCACCTGCCGGAAGTGCGCTCCCGGTAACAATCTGCCTTCCAGTCAATATCATTGCCCGCGTTCTTCAAGAGCAGCCACAACTCTCTCGTTCTCTTCTATGTGCCTCCTCACTAATGCCCCATATGCTCCCCCATCTCTTTTCCCGTCTTGAGGTTCTGACTGAGAATCGGGTGGGTACCGTCCATAGATGGGCTTCCGCCCGTATGCGAGTTCAGAGACGGAGATCTATATGCGGGCATCAGCATCAGCAGGTTAGCGGAGAGATTAGAGTTCAAAGGGAACGACATGACATGTGAGAAAAGATAGCGACTCACCAAAATATCAGCTGTCAGCCCCTTGATAGGAGATGCGCATGTTCTGAAACGATGCATCCTATAGATGACTCCATCGAATGCTTTAAGGCGCACGTCGGATGTATTCTACGCAATGGGCAAGAAGAATTAGCACGCAAGCACGAAACACTGAAAATGAAAATACAGTAAAGAGTCAAAAACTCACATACACCTCCTCAGCACTGTATGGCCAGTCCTCTCCCTCGTCCACGAGGGATTCTCCCTTGTTCGACAAGAGGTGAGGGTCCAGTATCGCCTCGAGCGGGTGATCGAATATCCGGTCGACTTCTGTGATGGAGGGAGTTAGGGACTTGAGGATTGGATGGGAGGAAGAGCTGGGTGGGACATTGGGGCTTGCATTTGAGGCGCCATCCGAGACCGAGGATGACGATGACGAAGGTGTGGGCGGCGAAGAAAGGGATGATAAAAGTACGACCACGGGCGTCACCAACAACTGCGATGCGGAGAGGAAGGGCGGGAGGGTTGTGACAAAGTGTATGTTAGAAGATTTGGGTGGGAGAGGGAGGCCGACTTCTTCATTTGCTTCGCGAAGCTGAAATTACGAGGCAGTGGAAGTGCATGGTTGATCGAATGAAAGCAGGATGGGACGTGAATGTGTGAAGAATGAACGAGTCAATTCATAATAGTTGTGACCGCAGCACTTACAGCAGTCCAGACCAAACTCTCATCTTCCTCGTCTGCTTTCCCGCCGGGTAACGCTGTCTGCCCTGGGTGGGCACGCAATAACTTGGACCGTGTGGTCAATAGCACCCTGAGCTCTCCAGCCTGCTCATACAGCAGAACAAGTACAGCTGCGAGTTTGCACGTTGGTTGCCGGGAGCTGCATGCGGAGTCATAGGTGGTGAGCAAGAACCGTGCGAGATGACTTACAGGTCAGGTCTGTCTAATTGACACGTCCTCAGACGTTCGATGCATGCTCTAGACTTTGGGGTGAGACGCTTGAGCACATGTGTTGGTATGTCCCGTAAGCATTTCTCAGCGTCAGAGTCAGCTTCGGGCGCAGGCTTCGGGATGATGGTAGAGGAGAGAGCCATGACGCATGCGGGGGTTACCTTGAAACACAGTACCACCACCAGCACCGCCGTCAGACCAAGCAATAGCGTATTGACTTCAAGCTCTAATAATGATGGAAACGAACAAGGTATCGCGTACATAGTGGTACGAGAACTAGCTGGGTGGGGACCATCGGAGTAAATGCAATAACTTAAGGACCGATAACCTCGGACTCCCGCTTGTTCATTCAGAGCCACGACTCGGAACCCTGCAGGGACTCGGGGTTGTTGCGTGTATTTTGCTGCTGCACAGTGTCTGCTTCCGAGTCGGAGGCAGCGGCTAGTAGTATTGACTTCAAGCCTCTTCAAGCTCTAATAACGAAGGAAATCATCGCGTACAAGGAACGACTGTCTTCCATCTATAGGTTTAGCTAGGGGAGACTACACGTAAGTACATAGCACAAGAGCTAGCTGACGGTGGGTCCAGAGTAAAGAATATGTAAAGAACCTAACGTCCTTCCGCTTGCTCACTCAGGTGAGCCACGGGTCAGAACCCTGCAGGGGTTGCATGATGAGGCAAACCATGAGGTTTTCGTCATTTCTGCCATTGTTCAGTCTCTAATAGGCTAATGGAATAGCTTCCTCCGCGGAAAAGAGAACAGAACAGGACCGCTCATATCATAGGAGTACAAGAAATAACACAAGAATGAAAGCGTCAGCTAGCTAGGGGGATATGATAAAGATATAAATAAATAAAACAAGCTAGCCTCTCCGGCGTGGTATCCTCGATACTGGCTGGCTTAGTCCGTCGTCCTCAACGCCCCGCACGTATCCTACGCCCATAAATACTGGGACACCGCCCGCACCGCCCCCAGATAGGAATCCGCGGCGTGTACTCCCAGTGCCTGTCCCCATCAACTCCCCACTCTCTAGTCCCAGCTCTACAAGCCGATCAGATGACCGAGCCCTCGCGAGCTCTTCGTCCAACGTCAGTCGCCGTTTGCCCTTGCCGTTCGCTGCGGTATCGCGTGTGGCTAAATTCCCTGTGACTCTGGGCTGAGGCTCGCGTCGCCACTTCAACTTCGGAGGGAACGCCAGCTCGTCTTCATCTTCTTCCTCGTCATCATCATCATCCTCATCAAGTAGCATGAGACTCTTCGGTTCGGCGTTGCACCTCTCTTCGTTCTTTCTGGTGTCGGTAAGGACTTCTTCCCCTTGGCTCGTGCAGGCGCACGCAACTTCCTCGGCGTTGGCACAGGCAACGGCGACATCGGTGGGCGTTTCCTGAACATATCTCCTTGTGGGCGTGAGGGAGTGATGGGTTTATGTGCGGGTTCAATATCTTCCATGTCCACATCGATGATTTCTATAATCTCGTCATGCCTACTCTGAGCTACAGCAGACCTCGGTCCAGGTGGCGTTGACGGCATCCTACCATCCGCGTCCCCTCCATTATCAGAGCACAAAGATGGTGTGGTGATATCTGTTTCATTCGATAGGGAGGAGTGGTTTGCGAGCGATGGACCTGTAAGGGAGAAAATTGACCGTGTAGAACCAGAGGAAAATTCGTGTGCTTTAGAGGATGAAGATGAAGAGGTGCTGGTGTCTGATTGGGCTTGAGCACGGGTGCCTGAACGCCGTTTCGAAGTAGACCCTCCTTCCGAGTCGCCTAGGACATCTGCTTTGCGCTTGTTATTTATGCGTGTGCCGATTGTGTTGGACGAGGGGGCAGGGTTAGCGGATGAGGATTTTGGCACGGTTGAAGTAAAAGTTGGTTTGGGAATGCTTGAGGTAGAAGGTATTCTCGAGGTGGACGCCGGTTTACTCCCATTAGAATTAGGTTTCGAGGAGCCTGGAACAAGACTAGAAGCAACTGAACCAACAGGCACTTTCACGCCCATCGATTTGCGCCTCCCCGCATCCACCTCTCTTCGCCCTTCAGCTCCAGCAGTACTCACACTCCGACTCAACCCACTCGGTCCAGGTCGATCACCCGCGGGTCGATCACTAACGCTCCGATTCAATCCCCCGGGTATAGACCCCCACTTTCCTTAACCGCACAGTCCTCATCTCGTTCAGGAACGCAGCCATTTTGTCACTGGGGGACGTTGACGGTTGGTTGTCTCATTTTGCCGCTCGCCGACCTTGCTGACGTCGTTTGTGCTCACGGTGGTACTAGCCTCGGTTGGGCGCAAGGCAGCGCGCGCACTTGCGAAGAGAGCGCCGCTTTCGCCTAGATGAGGAAGGAGGGGGATGCGGACGCCAGGAGGAGGTGGGAGTGGAGGAGGAGGGGGTGGGGGCGGCATTGGGACTTGCGTTTGGGGTGTGAGAGGGAGGAGGAGAACGGCGGCGACGGGAGAGCTAAGATAGAAAATGTCCAACGCGTCAGCATAAATAGAGAAAATAAGATGCAGTGATATACCTCTTCTTTCAACATCCTTACTTCCTCCTCCAATATTCTAATGCGCTCTTTATCCTTCCCGCGGTCTCCATTATTCGTAGTTTTACTCTTCACTCCCGTCTCGCGTCGTGCAGCATCAAGCTGTTTTTCTTTATCCTGTACGCGATGGTTGTCGAGGATAAAGGCCAAATCCTCATCTCCATCATCAACAGCACGTTCTTTTCCCTTCCGAGAAACACCACCCAAGGGCGAATGCAACCTTTCCAGTATATCGCCTGGGCTCTCCGGATCTACAGGAACCGCCGGACTGGCAACTACTAACAACGAAAAGTCCCTCTCTTCCCCTCCACTCGCAGTGAACCGTTGAACTGCATCGTGGACGGAGGCGATGGGACGGGTGCGCCAGGGAGAAGGACCGGTTCTGTCTGCAGGGGTTGCATTTTGAGAATTGGAGGAACCAGGTTCTGATTCCTGTGTGTCGAGAGCTGAAGGAGTACGGGGTATAGGATTTGGGTTTCGTTCATGGGTATGGGTATCTTCAGAAGCAGACAAGAATCGCACTCTCCTGGTTTCCATCTCTTCGTCGTTGGGTTCAGGTTCGAGTGAATCGGACCGGGGGAAAAGCGAGCCAGGCATTGTAATGGAGGGCTTTTTTCGGAGTAGGGGGTATGCTAAGGAAGGGAGGGAGGATATAGACTGTAGATTTGAGGAAGAGGAATGATTTGGTCGAGATGAGGATGGATCTTGGGGAGGGTGTCCTGTAGAAGTTGTTTCCTCTTGAGGACGGGCTTTTCCCGCCTCGCGAATGGCTATTACGTCGTGGAGATTGAGAGCGGGAGGTCACGCTAGGTGTTAATTCTGTAGAGGTACATCAGCATCGGCGAGTGCATGGATCGAAGGAGTTCGAGAGGCTGGACACAAGACTCCACCACCGTCTGCATCCTCAGGCCGATCTAGGCACTTCTTCCGCCCATAGCCATCAGTTGACCTCGATTTTGCCTGCTTCCCATCTGAACTGGACCTCGCTTTGGTTTTCTTCGTACGTGATCGCGAGGGTTCACGGGACTGAGACTGGGTGTGCGAGTAAGTGCATTCAGCAGACTGTGAACGAGCCGGAGACCCAGAGGAAGCGCGTTTTCTTTCCATCCCTTCTCTCTTTTTCCCTCCTGCTACGACCACGACTATCAGTGCTTGATTTCCTCCGATCTTTCGTCTTCTCTGTTCGCTTCTCGCCACCACCCTCAACGCTTCCGCTAACCTCTCTCCACTGCTCGATCATACTCCCATCATAGCCCTTTCGTTGCCTGCCTCGCTCTTCCTTCTCTCCGTGTTGCCATTTGCCATCACGTCTGTGTTTTGGTTTGGATGGACCAGACTATGTTCGTGATCGATTTTCAGTTCAGTTCAAGGGTCGGTAGAGAAAACTGAACACACCTCAGCTGCACCTGTAGCATTGATCACGAACTCGCCAATCTCTCGCGAGACAAAACTGAACACATTTGAGAGAATTCCTGGCTCGCTGTGTCTGGGTCCTGGATCGTGGCGGTTGTGATGGGTCATTGCATGCGTATTGTTTATCCTGTAGAACGTATGTGACTTCTCGCGATACGAAAAATAAGACGCGTTAGAACGGATGGTTGAATATTGACGCCAGGGACGAGGACGAGGAGGCTTGTGTTGAAATGTATTGATCGGGCGTGGGATAAACAAACGTACACAACACGCCTTGTTTACCTTCGCGTCTGATTCCTATTGTCTATTTTCGCGAGTCACGACCAACTCAAATTAAAGCTTGCTTCCTCTGGCGCACGCGTAAGCTGCGGCGTTGAAACATCCAAGGATTACTTGGCTGAAGGGATGGTGGCCAGGATTCAGCCCTACTAGTAAGTACTTCTGATGCACTCCGTTAGGTTGAGTTCAACTTCGAACGACACAGTCGGCGTTTCCCGAATTAAATGATCATATACTGACCTCATGCGCCATGCACCGCACTTCCAATCGATAAGCAAGCACCACTCTCAGACTACAACCACCATCTTACTCATGCAGCGGGAAACAGTCGGGCAAGCAGGCTCCGTTCAAGCTTTCCCTTCCAGTAAGATCAACCTTGATGGACGGCGTCATCACGGTTCTCCTGGTCCAGTGACGCAACATCGTCAGCATCCGCACACATCCCTGAGAGGGAACCATCTGTGAATCATGTTGGTGTATTATTGAAGCTTCCTGTTTACATGTGTTCTAGTGATGCGAACAGTGGCGGACCGCACCCTGCTTTGATTATAGCAGGGAATGATTATCTTCGAGGGAATACTGATACTCGTAAGGATCACACTGTGGAATACCCTTTCTTTTTTTCTCATCTTGTCGTGGGCCTTCCGGTAACGCAGGACATTGATTCAGAAAACTCCGAAAGCTTATCGCGCCAAGTTGGGTTGTGACACGTGCAGAATCCGCCGGAAGGTAGGTCATTGCGTGTCACCCCTTTGATCTTCGATTGCCTCGTCGTCATTGGACGCTCATTGACCTCTTCCTAGAAATGCGACGAGCAGCCCAACGCAAAGGGCAGCTGACAAACATGTGTTCGCCTTCGTCCTCAATGTCTCGGTTTTGGCACAAAGCGCCCCGAATGGATGCGGGCCTGAACTGAGGTAGACCTCGGTCCAAGTGGCGTTGACAGCCTATCATCCGCATCCCTCCTAGCTCGTTATCAGAGTACAAAAAGGGTGCGGTGTTGTCTGTCTCGTTCGATAGTGAGGAACGGTTCGCAAGCGATGAGCCTGGGAGGGAGAATGGAGAAGAAATTCGCGTGTCATAGAGGACGAAAATGAAGAGATACTCGAGTTCATTTGGGCTCAAGCATGTGTGCCCGGACGTCATTTCGCTTCCGATTCACCTAGGAAATGTGTTTTGCATCTGTTGCTCATGCGCGGGTCGGTTGGGTTCGGCAGGGTAAGTGGGTGGGTGAAGGTTTCGACGTGGTTGAAGTAGAAGTTGGTTTGGAATTGCTGGAGGCAGAAAGTAGTTTTGACCTCCCACTAAAAGTAGAATCTGGTTTTGGGGTGCCAACTGCCCCTGAAGCAAGGTCGGAAGTAGTTGAACTTGAACATACCCGCTTTTGAAGTCGAGGCTGAATCAACGGACACGTTGACACCCATTGACCCGCGCCTTGCCGCCTCATCTTTCTCGCGACGGATCAATAGTAAAGAGGACATAGTCACGTACCTCCTCAACTTTCAACATCCTTACTTCATTCTCCAGCATCCTAATGCGCTCTTATCCCTCCCGCTCACCAACATCTGTGGATGCATTGTTCACCCCAGTCTCGCGTCGTGTAGCGTCAGGCTGTTTTTCTTCATCCTGTACGCGATGATGGTCGAGGATAAACGCCAAATCATCATCCTAAACTGCATGATCATCAACTGCGCATTATTTCCCCTTCCGCGAAACATGACTTACTGGCGAATGTGGATTTTCCGGTATGGTGCATGGGGTCTCGAAGACATGCTGGACCGAGGGCTGGCAAACACAGGCCGCGTCGTGGAAGCAGGGGCTTCGGGTGCCATAGGAGATGTCCGAATACCCGGACAGCCTCGTTTGTCTATGCCGACGTGGCTTAAAAATGATTGTCTGCGAGTGCATAATCGGTTGATCGAGGAGATGAGGCATGACTCGTCGAGGATGCCCACATGTTACGACCGTTATACATTCTACGACGGAACGGATAACTGCTTTCTTGCGGCACGAGCTTCATATAATGGTTTCGCGGCTGGCATTTTCCACCAGCCTCAATACTTTGTGTGGCTCCTTAGGTGGACCGTATACCATGTCCAGTGTGCAAGGAGGCTAAGCGGAAAGGTGCAAAGAAATCTGTAATGTATTTGCAGAAGCACGGTTTCGTTTATAGTCCACGTCGGGTAGTTGATGTTGACCGTAATATTTTTATCAATCATCGGATTTCAATATCGCTGTGGGAACGAGGGTTGCCCCGAGAACTATCACCTACGAGACGGGCCCATACAATAAAAGGCGACCATCCGAAACAGCTGTCTGAGATGCAGGAGGAGACTTTCGCGTGCATCGCATACACATGCAAAATTTGAAAGTCGAGGAGTGATGTGCTACCAGGAGTAACACTCCAATGTGAGGAGCAGATGATGATCCATGCAGCCCCATAAGAGGATAGCTATTGCGGCAATGGTGTTATTGAGTATTCCCAGTCAGATCCGATTTAGTGGCGATAAAGTTGAAAGACTCCACTATCTGGCATCTTCCGCCAAGTGATGCATCTGTAAAGCTATGCCAAGTCGGAAGCTGAGAACGCGAAATGATCAACCAAGACATGAGGAGCGTTGTGGTTGTAAGTAGGCTTTGCAACGAATGAGGTTTGAACCCCACATCTTGGCACAGGCCATCCGATGCCGTGGTGGCAGCAAATTGCAGTTGAACTGCGGGATGGTTGTCACAGCCATCAATGCGTTATAAATAGGAAAATGCACATAAGTAGCGCTAGTCGCAGACCCGAGCGCTTCGTCTACACAGCACTAGGTGGGAAGCGAACACGAGGATAAAGCATGGGACGTACCTTAAAAGACAACTTAAACGAATTCGACGGGTGCCTGACTTCCCCGACTCCAGACCAAACGGCCATTTCCCCAGCTTACAGTTCGTGCCTCTCGCCGGTCATTGAAGCACTGAGCTGGTCTGAACGGCACTCCTAGACATCCATGTGGTTCGATGTATATCCCTTGAAGTACTCCGTTCGCTCTATGGGTCCACTGCCCCCATTGACGGCAGAACGGAGCTCTCTATGAGGATGACATGGGGTGCTCGCCCATGTGGTTCAATGTGCTCCCCTTCGCAACGCTGATCCGTGGTCCCAGACGGCGCCCTGAGCTCCCAATCAGACCGATAAGATTGACGTGTCATCGTTTTATGTGCGGGTATGATATCTTCCATGTCGAATACCCTCGTCATACGCAGCCTGAGCTGCAGTAGACCTCGGTCCAGGCGGCGTTAGCAGCCTATCATCCGCGTCCTTCCTAGCTCATTATCAGAGCATAAAGAAGGTGTGATGTCTGTCTCGTTCGATAATGAGGAACAGTTCGCGAGCGAGCCTGGCTATGGAAGATATCGAAACCGCACATAAAATGATGACGCCGTCGTCAATCCTATCGGTCGGATTGGGAGCTCAGGACCCCGCAGCAACAGATCCACTGTATGTACACTTTCCCCAAGATTGCGGCTTCACAATTCAGGGGGGGCAGGGCACTTTTCCCATCAGGACCTGCAAGACTAGTCAATAAACCGTATTAGCAAGACGGAATGACTTACTTGAAGCACGATGCTATCAAATGAGTAGATGTCACTCTGAGGAGTGATTGCAGAGCCTGATTAAAGAAGTTCAAGAGCTGTCCACCTTACTGCTCCTGGATGACAGCTCATCTTTGCGAGGTATGTCATCCCGTGCAATTTCATTAAGATTCCTGATGGGCCAAAGTCTGCAAGATATGTAGTTCTATCACTACCGATGAGGACGTTGGTCTCGCAGTCGATAGTATGAGGGTTTGGAATAAATGAGGAACCTTACAACAGTGAGGTCTCCGTGGACGACTGGGTTGGGGTGCGTGTCACGGTGTACGTCTGTAGTGAGGCTAAATGTATAAACTGAGGGAGCGAGATATTAATTCTGGCTATGCGGATACCTGTATTCACTCACGATAGTTGAGGCCAGCGGCTACGTCACGGAGCTTGGGATGAAACGATGAGCTTGAGGGCGTTAACCGGGAAACTCCTTGAAGGCCTCGCCAGATGAAAACAATCGCGCGGAGTGAGCGTCTGTCATGTATTGACATATATGGATGTTGACGATGTCGCGTTGACGGACGAGGAGAACTGGGACGATGCCGTGCAGGAAAGTTAGTCGTATTAGAAGGAGAAAACGCGCCAAGAAGCATAGGCTGACTAGAGCCTGGTTGCGCGTCCATCTCCCGCTGCATGTGTTCGAGGGCAGTTGTAGTCTGAGGCACCAGAGGTGTCATTTAGACCGGTTATGAGAAAGGTAATACAATGCTGCGCGCAATGGAGATCAAATAGAGTTCTACAATTCTGATCTAGCTAAAGATCTATCCGAGGCACTAGGTATTGGAGATGAGGCCTAGGACAACATGAAGATTGTAACAGAAAAGGCAACAAAGCGTGCACTTCTCGTGCGCTTCGGTCTCCCCGGGCTGTGCACTTCCTGCATTTGCAAAATCCCCTAAGATCTGTTGCAATTACTATCTTCTCATCCGCCGCACTGCTGATCTGCAATTTTCGGTTTTCTTCTCCATTCAACGTTGTATTCAACTTCATTGATCACTCTAGCGAAGTGCATCTGCGGTGCACTGTGGCCATAAGATGGGGACGGCGCGAGCTGCATGTTGTGATAGAGGTGAGGCGCTTGAGTAGCTTGCCACTCATCCGCATTGTCGGGCATATGATAGTCATAGTCATAGTCATAGGTGATGTGGTTAGGAAATGTCCAGTTTGGCGTGTCCATTACACGCACTGCTATTCACCCTGAGATCAGTTCACCTGAGACTATAGCCCCACTCAATTCCATTTTATTTCGCCCATTTTATTTTTTCGTGAACGAGTATCTATTGCTGTGTGAACAAGCAAGTGAGTAAAAAATAAAATGATATATTTGTGTTTGTTCAACACTCGTCATCGCGGGGTTTCAACAATGCGAGTGCGGGGATGCTACTCGAAATCTCTAGGTATAATCGTCATAGGTCACGCGTCATGGCGCGTTTACGACGTCTCGGACGCCGGCCACTGAAGCACTATCAGTCTACAGCTAAACAGCTTGAGGTCCTCGCCATTGCACAACTCGCCACAGCAGAAGATGACGATGACGAACTTCTCGGCCTTGTTCTTGCAGGCCTCGCAGCAGACTATAGACGGAAATCGCGAAGCAAGAAATACGGCATGCGTGGAGAATACAACCAACCGAAGTCTAAGGACTTCTTTGATATTCTACTTGGACAGGCTAGTGAACGGCAGTTCAAAGCCTGGTTTCGGTAACGAAAATTTTCACTTATGTGTTCTACATTTTCAACAACTAACTAACAACTAATAGAATGCACAGAGAATCATTCTGGCATCTCCACAACTTGATTACGGATTTGTGCATGATCGAGACGGCCCTTCATCAAGACACATGCAATCTACACTCGTATATGTAAGTGAGAACATACTAACACAAAAAATCAGGCTCACATATGTAAACGTGGTTGTCTGTGTGAGCTTGAATGTCGGCCAAACCTCTGGAGAGGTAATGTACTTCACAGCCTTCAGTTTATCTTCGTCAGAAAATACTCTCGCTTCCAGCTTCACAGGTGTCCCGGCAACTTTTGCAGG
The DNA here is from genome assembly GCF_016628075.1 of Suillus paluster. Classification (NCBI taxonomy): domain Eukaryota; kingdom Fungi; phylum Basidiomycota; class Agaricomycetes; order Boletales; family Suillaceae; genus Suillus; species Suillus paluster. The sequence goes on along the minus strand of NW_024537710.1, from coordinate 39,199 downwards.
TGTAGTGTTATGACCAGCGTCCCTTAACCTAACTAGTAGGTGTCTGGAGTATGGATCACACCACAGGACTCAGTCTGAAGAGGATAAGGCAAGGGTAGTATTGAGAGGGAACGTCTAGGCCCTACGATAACGTAGAAACGAGGAGGTTAAGTCTAAGGAGTACTACTGACTACTACCTAGACTATATACTACTATTGGGGCGGAGCTATCTGAGTATGAAAGGTATGTGATATAACTATATTCGGTCATAACATTGCACCTAGGGTATAGGGCGTCTTATCAACCAATCAACTACAAGAAGAGAAGGGTAAAGGGTTCATAGGGCCAAGGGTATCGGTGATTAAGCAGGGTTCTCAGGGACTGCTTCTATTCAGGGTGGACGGAGATTAAGAAGGGTGTGAGAGAGTTCTGTGATAAGAAGTCTCAAGCGGTGATTAAGGATCTCGATTAGAGATAGGATCTTGGGATCTAGATCTAAGAATCTAGATAGGATCTGGATCTGGAGATGTATCGGGTACGATCGGATCTAAGGGTTCTCCAGGGTCTTCGGTAATGAGCATGCTTCTCTATGAGCGGTGCTTCTGTGATAGGGGTTCAGGGTTTAGCTGTGACTGTGCAACAGGTTCTTATGTAAGGGGTTCGGTGAATGACAGAGGTAACTCTTAATGTGTCATGTGTGAGAAGTGAAGGTCTGCGATGTGAAGAGGTGATAACTCTTCAAGAGATAGCCGTAGAGGACTCTTGGTTATGGTTCAATCATAGAGGCGTATAGATGCTTATGATGTAACCCGTTGCCTAATCGTAGGACTTCTAAGGATATGATGAGTTCGGTTATCTAGGGTCACGGATATAGATGGATGACGTCGATATAGTATAGATGTGAATTCAAGATAGTGATCGTTAATCGGTTATCCATCTTATCTTATCAGGGATCTATCTAATCTAATCTTATCAGATAAGGTGACTTAGGGTTTGATAATCGAAATTTAGGTGCAGCTGGTAACATTCATGACATGTAGCTCCAAGTCCATTGGCTTCAAGCTTTAGATCAGCCCGGCTTAGCTGGCTCTCTGCAAGCTTCGAGATCTCGTCATCTGAATTTCCCGAGGTATGTCTATTTCCTTCACCCGATTTGCTTCCCGTGCCTCTGACTACCTTTGGTTTTGGGATGGGGAGGGACTTGGGGAGGGACTCGGGGACACTCTTTGAGGCTCTCGGCTTCGGAGTCACTCGTGTGCGTCCACGTCGTGCAGGAATTTTCACAGGTGTCAGTGCAGTGCTCTCAGCTGCAGGAAAGTCCCAATGAGGTTGGTGGCTCGGTGTGGTTTGAATTTGCAACGGAACGATGTTGTAGCCATCCGGGCGCGTTTTTCGAGGGGACCGACGAAGACCAGAGGCTGGATCAATGTAGAAATGAGGTTGGCAAGCAGGTGTGCTGGGGCAGGGAATCTGGTGAGTGTTGGCATGCTGGATGAGATTCCCGGTGTCATACTGATTGAAGGACGAGGGCATCAGATCAGGGGGAAGCTGTGCATGTCCATTGTGCATAGTAGTAGGCGCTTGCTCGAATACATCCGGTACTTGCGGGTATGTGTTTTCGGTGGGGAACGTCCACTGGAATACATCATCCATGACCGTCAGTGTTGAACTTCGAGCCTTCGGGCTGCGTCGTTCGATGTGCCGCCTCGGCATATTCTAATCTCAGCAAGTGCTGCTGTGCCATCAGAAATAAAATAAAATGCTCGACCTCAATTACAACACATTTTATTTCTCTCAAGTTCGCACAGCCTGTCACTTGTAAATTGCTTGTAGAAAATAAAATGGGTGAAATAAAATGGAATTGAGTGGGGCTTATAGTACCAAACAGGGTCCAGGATCATCTGACTAATGATGGCAATAGACTTCTTTTAAGCCTGTAGAATACATATGTCCCGACCTAGCTAATTATAGCTCATTCCAATTTCCAAGTACTGCTGCACTGCTGCAAGTACTTCCGACTTAAAAGCAAGCAACCCCAGCTTACAACTGGACCGTCAATTTCCCCGTGATCGATTCATAACCCAAAAACCTTCTCCCTCCTCTGCCACTCAGTTAAAACTTGCTACGTATCGATGACAGCGTTTATTCGTGAATTTTTCACCCAAAGTATCCTGCGCAGGTACACCGCCACGGATGGTCGCCATCTCGCGCCGGAGGTTCCCGTTAAAGGCCCCATTGACAAGATGTTGAATAACCTCGATTCCATTATCGCTACAAAGGTGCACTCCCTTCCCACACTCATAAATTCTTTTAAGAGCAGCTTCACGTGATACATCAGAACCTTGAGCAATACATCGATCAACCACCTACTGCCTATCCCACTAGCTATGTCGCTCGCTCGCTCATCCCAATCCCCATCCCAGACTTAACGGGGCTCATCACCCGACTCTATCAAGACCCTATTGGCTTCGGCGCATACGGTAATATTTACCAATGTGTATACCACGGACCAGAAGGCGATGTACAGGTTAGCAAGGACATTATAGTTCTTCCTACGATTTCCACGATTTCTGAATACTCACTCGAAGGTCGCCGTAAAAGCAATTCGGTCACAACCCACTAATCAGCTTCCTGTAACCTTTCGGAGAGAGCTCGGTATTTGGAAGAGGTTGCGGCATGATAATATCTTGAAGTTCATGGGTACTACTCGGGACTTTGGTCCGTTTCTGGCATTGGTTGCACCTTGGATATCCCACGGTACTCTGACATCGTTCCTCGACAAAAACAAGACCCTCATGCAATGTGATCGTCTGCTTCTGGTGAGGACTTCAAAGACTTTCTTGGTTTGCCCCCTCGAGCTCATGTTTCGTGCCCAAGTTCCGTGACGTAGGCCGCTGGCCTGGACTATCGTGAGTGAACACAGGCATCCACGTAGCGAGAATAAATAACCATCTCCCCCAGTTCACACATTTAGCCTCACCATAGATGGTCACACGTACTCTAATCCAATCGTCCACGGAGACCTCACTGGTGTAATGTGCCTCATTTGTTCCAATCCCTCGTACTAATGATCAACTGCCAGTAACAATGTCCTCGTCGGTAGTGATAGAACTGCATATCTTGCAGACTTCGGCCTTTCAGGAACTTTAACACAATTGCCTGGCATGGCGTACCTTGCGAAGAAGAGCCACCGCCCAGGAGCAGTGAGATGGACAGCTCCTGAACTCCTCTCTGTAGAAGAACCGGCCCCTGCAATCACCACTCAAGAGCGATATTTACTCCCTTGGTAGCATCATGCTTCAAGTAAGTCATTCCCTCTTGCTAATGCAGCTTACCTAACTCATCCTGCAGATCCTGACGGGAGAGTTGCCTTGGCCCCACTTGAAACGTGAAATCGCAGTCATGGTTACAGTGAGCACTGGTAATGAAACACATCCTCGTCCAGATCGTGTCACCAACCAGCAATGGGATTTTATCACTCGTTGCTTGTCCAAGACACCGATGAAGCGGCCTTCTGCCAAAGAAGCACTTCAATTTGTCGATCGCGAGCTGAGCTTGCTACGGTCGAGCGGTGGTGGTGTCGCGGCAGACACCTCTTCGTCCAATAACCTTCCATTTCCATCCTCTGCTCTCTAGTTCTCTTTCTCCATTCTTCGCCCGCTCCAGTTCTTCTTCTCATTTATGCCAATGATGTACTATGTAGAGTTCATTTTGCTGACTATCTACTCTCACCGCAGGCTTCCAGTGGATGAATCAAACACACTCTATGGTACAATTCTTGGCCTATGATTACTCAAGCTACAGTTTGGTTCGGTGACATCAGCCTCTTCGTATGCTGCACGGAATCTTGAGAGCACAGCTCGAGGCTCTGTATAGTTTTGGTGCTGTGTATGTTAAAACCAAAATTCTTGGAAACTCTATGCCCGTGAAGCAGTTGGTTGATCGTGATTAATTGACTCATCCTTCCTTTGACGATGCTCTACAGAATGGCGATGGTATTGTTCGAGAGGATTCCTGATTCGCTGATCGTGATGAGTCATTGCATCGTATTGTTTCTTTTGCGCAACGTGTGGGTTTTACGTAACCTTTGAGTCTGAGCTCGGGAGGATGGTGAAACGTTGAACCAGCAAACGCACGCAACACGGTTCACTTGTATTGTATTGTAGCTCAACTTCAAATTCGGAGGTGACGCCAGCTCATCTCCTTCCTCTTCGTTAAGCAACATGATACTCTTCGGTTTCGGCGTTGTAGCCCTCTTCTTTTTCTCTGACATCGACAGGTACTTCTTCCCCCAGGGGGAGCTTCCTCAGCGTCGGTATAGGTAGCTGAGAGACAGACAGGCGTAAGTGATATCTTCCATATCTACGTCGATGATTTCTATGCCCTTGTCATGTGTACTCTGAGCAGAAGCGGACCTCAGTTCAGGCGGCGTCAACGGCATCCTACCATGCGCATCTCCCTAAGCTCGCCATTAGATCTAGAGCACAACGAGGATGTGTATTCGTTCGATAGTGAGGAGCGGTCCGTGAGGGATGGGACTTTGCGTCTGTTACTTATGTGTGGCTCTGTTGCATTGGACGAAAGAGTAATGTAAATGGATGATGTCTACGCGGTTGAAGTAGACGATGATTACGGATTGCTCGTGGCAGAATGCAGTCTTGACGTGGACGCCGGATTAATCCTAACAATGTAGAAGCTAGTTTCGAGGAGCCAATCGACCCTGCAGCAAAGTGGGAAACAGCTGAAACTGAACCCGCTTTCGAAGTCGAAGATGAACCAACAGGCACCTTCGTACCCATCGACTTGCGCCTGCCCGTCTCCACCTCTCTGCCCTTCAACTCCAGCAGCAATCATACTCCGACTTAACCCACTCGGCCCAGGTCGATCACTAACTAACGCTCCTATTCAATTCCCCAGCAGACCACACTTTCCTTCACCGCACAGTCCTCATTTCGTTCAGGAACGCAGCCATTTTGTCGCTGGGGACGTTGATGGTTGGTTGTCTCATTTTATCGCTTGCTGCCCTTGCGACGTCATTTATACTGCCAGTGGTACTAGCCTAAGTGGGGTGCAGGGCAACGCGCGCACTTGCGAAAAGAGACCCACTTTCGCCCAGATCAGGAAGGATGCGGATGCGGACGCCAGGAGGAGGTGGGGTGTGGGTGTGGGTGGCATCGGGACTTGCGTTCGGGTCTGAGAGGGAGGAGGTGAACGGCGGCGACGGGAAAGCTGTGATAGATATGATTAACGCATCAGCATGACCGCGGCCATCAGTACTCGATTTTCTCCGATCTTTGGTATTCTCTGTTCGCTTCTCGCTACCACTCTCGACGCTTCCGCTAGCCTCTCTCCACTGCTCGATCATACTCCCATCAAAGCCTCTTCGTTGCTTGCATCGCTCCTCCTTCTCTCCGTGTTGCCATTTGCCATCACGTCTGTGTTTTCATTTAGATGGACCAGACTATGTCTGATTTTCAGTTCGGTTCAAGAATTGGCAGGTAGAATCAGAGAAACTGGAACACACCTCAGTACTACCTGTAGCATTGATCATGAACTCGCAAATCTTTCGCGAGAGAAAACTGAACACAGTTCCTGACTCGCTGGGTCTGGGTCCTGGATCATGGCGGGATATGGCATGCGCAATGTTTCTCCCGCGCAACGTGTGCGTTGTAACCCATTGCAGCGAGTTATAACAGATGCTTGAATGTTGACGCCAGGGACCAGGAGGGGGTTTTGTGTTGAAATGCAACACGTCTTGTTTACTTACCCTCGCGGCTGATTCTTATTCAATGTCTATTTCGCAACTGGCACAACTTGAAGCAACTCAACTCAAGCTTGCTTCTACACAGCCACTAACCTCAAGATCTCATGCACACGCACCGCATTTCCCTCGATAAAACAAGTACCACCCGACCACAACGATCATCTTGTGCAGCTGGAGATGGATGCGCAACTAGCCTCTAGTTCTAGCCAGGCTTTCCCTCCTGATACAATTTCTTCTTTCAGCACGATCAACCTTGATGCACGGCGTCGTCTCGGTGCTTCCCGTCCTGCGGCGCAACATCGTCCACATCCATACATAATCCCTGAGAGGAAACCGTTGGGGCATCTGTAAGTCATGTCAGCGTGTTATTGAAGCTTATGTTTGCATGCGTTCTGGTGATAGAATACCCGCTACTGTTGGTCGAGTTCCCCAGCGCGGCGGAGCACCCTATTGCAGCTCACAGTTGCAACAGTCAGCCGGTTCCACTTCAAGTTTTGGAACGAACCCTGGAGTTAGCCTTCCTTCGATGGCGGATCAGCGAAGACTCGCCGGACCTGTCATGCATCAATCATTCCCACTTACCGCTGCCAATGTCGCTCCCTCCACTCGGCTTATCCCCCCAAACCTCATCCCAGACTTGACCGAGCTTATCACCCGATGCAGCCAAGACCCCGTCTCTGGAGGTACATACGGAAATATTTACAAATGCATATACCATGGACCAGATGGCGATGTAGATGTTCGTGCCGATGTTACAGTTCTTCCACTTTTATTGACGTATCACTCGCCCGCAGGTCGCTGTCAAAGCAATTCGACCGCAATTCATCCATGATGAGGTAATGTCCTATAGCAGCAGGTAATGGACACATCTTGTTTAACGTTCTTTTAGGTTTTTCGGAAGGAGCTTGGGATTTGGAAGAGGTTGCGGCATTCTAGTATTTTGAAGTTCATGGGCACTACTTCGGACTTCGGCCCCTCTATAGCTTTGGTTGCCCCGTGGATAGCTAACGGCACTCTAACGTCGTTTCTCAACCAGAACAACAGGGCCCTCGCGCTGCTTGATCGTCTGCGTCTGGTGAGAACCTCAAGTGCGTTCCTAGTTTGCGCGGACTCGGGCTTATCGTTTCGTACTCAAGCTCCATGACATCGCCGCTGGCCTCGACTATCGTGAGTGAATACACAAATGTACATAGCAAAAATAAATAACTGTCTTCAGTTCATACATTTAGCTTCACTGCCGACGGAAACACGTACTTCAATCCAGTCGTTCACGGAGACCTCACTGGTGTAATATCCCTTATTTGTCACATCGTTCATATACTAATGATCAATTTCAAGACCAATATCCTTATTGACAGTGATGGAAAAGCATATCTTGCAGATTTTGGCCTTTCCGGAACTTTAGAACAGTTGACCGGCATGACATACCTCGCAAAGACGGGCTGTCATCCAGGAGCAGTTAGATGGGCAGCTCCTGAACTTCTTACTGGAGAGGAATCAGCCTCTGCAGTCACCACTCAAAGCGACATTTACTCATTTGGTAGCATCATGCTTCAAGTAAGTCGTTCCCTCTTGCGAGTGCAGCTCGCTCAGCTACCCTACAGGTTTTCACGGGAAATGTGCCATGGTGTCACTTGACCCGTGAATTCCAGATCACGTACCAAGTAGCTATTGAGGAGAAACAACCCCCTCGTCCAGACAGCCACTGTGTCACTGAACAGTACTGGAATTTTATGACCCGGTGCTGGTCTAAGACACCCATCGACCGACCGTCTGCCAAGGAAGCACTTCAATTTGTCGAAAGCGATCTCACTCGGAGCGGTGCCGATGGTGGCGGACAGCACCATGCCATCGTTCCCGTATCTAGAAGTGCACCTCCCCTCGTTGATCCGTCCCCTTCATCAACACAGGAGCGACACCCGGGTGTAGCACGGAATGATTATTTTCGAGGGAATATCGATGCTCGTAAGGATCACATCGTGGAATACCCTTTCTTGTTTTCTCATCTTGTCGTAGGCCTTCTGGTGATACAGGACATTGATTCGCCATCGGACGCTCAAGAAACTTATCCTGCGGTTATGCTGCCTGCGTATCCGTCCTCCAGCTTAGAACCATCATGTAAGCCCCCGTATCGGTATTAAGTATCTGTGTGTATCATGGTACTCAAGCCCTCCTTTTTGCAGGGCCGCAATCAAGCGCGTCGATACTACCTTGGACTTACACCAGCGACTTCTCTCCAATGTACAATACACACTGGCTAGACGACGAAAATTATACCACCATACCCTCTGGATACCCCTTAACCGCCCCCGTTAATACCCTCCATCAGAACTTTGACCTGAACGTCCACCAAACCAGTCAATTCCCGTTCAATTTCCCCTCACATTCGGATCTCTGGGATAGCATAAGAAACGATCAATCCACAGCGGACTTCTCACAATCTGCAGGTCATTCCGACTACATGCAGAACCACAGCCTGGGCGAGCTTTTTGACGGGACGAGGGAGGATATTGCGAAAAACATACTTGCATCAGGTGACTCGCCATTCGCGAGTTCGTCATTTACACAGCCCCTGGTGCGCAAGAATTCTCAGGGAGGGAATATGGTCCCTTGCGAGGGCTCAAACTTCCCGAAGGCGAAGGAGAGTCCGGCAAATATCGAAGTTCTGAAAGCGTGGCGAACGATCACGTCGCATCCTCAGTTTAAGGTGGGTGTCGAATCGTTTGGTGGGTTGGCTTTTGTTGATTTGTGTTATTTGTAGGACGCGGATATCAATGAGCTATGCACTGAGTTTACGAAGAAGGCACGGTGTGACGGGAAAAAGATCGTTTTAGAGCCAGAGGGTGTGCATGATATCTTGGAGACATTCAAAGCAAAGTCGTTGGCTCAGAAGCAGCAGCAACAACAGTTAAAGGAAATGTTGTCCTTGTAGATTCCAATTACGACCTCTCTCCATCAGCTGGTCATGCGTGCCTTGTTCCTGGACAGATTCCTCTATGTACCTACAATTAATGAACGTGTCAGCGAGAGGTATTGGCATTCAAGAAAGACCAAAACTCACAAAATGAGATCCGCATGTCGGATGAAATTTTTAAACCGATGAGTGGAGAACATCATGGTCTTGATGCCCTTCAACTTTCTGTAGACACACGAAGAGTGTACGTACTTGGGAAAATGAAAATTCTCTCCCTCAGTCCATACGTTTAGCTTGACTGAAGACGGCTTGAATCCCGTCATTCACGGAGACCTCACTGATATAAGGGTTCATATTTATTCCATCCATCATAATGTCCTAATGATCAAATGCAAGACTCGTCGATGGTGATAGAAAGGCGTATCTTGGAGATTTTGGCCTTTCGGGAACTTTAAAACAGTTGACCGGCATGACACACCTCGCGAAGATGAGCTGTCATCCAGGAGCAGTGAGATGGGCAGGTCCTGAACTCCTTACTGGGGAGTAGACTCGTGACCAGCCCCTCTATGAGGCAAGCCATCGATATATGCTACGCCAATATTCCATCTCTATGTTAACATACTATAAAGATTCGTGTAGTATCGTACGAGCATCTCAGTTCCTTTCAGAGACTGAGATGTGAGTAACGTTGATTTTCCCCCTCTTACTTTACGCTGTTCTACTAGGTATATCACTTGTAGATTCAAGTCCCTTTCAGAGACTGAGATATGTATTGTTCTACTAGCTCTCTCGTCGCGTCCGCTCGCTTCTCATAACTACAGTACATACTATATGTACGGATGGATCTGTTTAATGCTGACGGAACGCCCGCGATACCATCTGATTGGCCACCTTTTCGGGCTCTCCAAGAGCAGTCACGATGAACATTCGCTCTAGGCGGGAGATAAGCGGCAGTGAGGTGACCGTGCCAAGATAAATGCGCGCATGGTAAGTAGTTGAGTCGTCATCGACAGATATCGTGCAATATTTATGTAGACAAAACTCCGATGTTTCGCTGGTGGTTTTCAGCTTCACGTAGAAGCGTGAGAGGTTGTGTGCAACACGTCCTGTTGTGCGTTTCCACGAAACGAGGACATTTGACAAACAGAAACGCAGCCAGATTGGCTCAAAAAGGTGAGGTGTCTCTTAGAAGGGATAAGCCGTTTCCAATTGTCGGGATCTCATAAAGCGGCAGTGCAGTTTGCGCGCAGGCAGAATCAGATGCTGTGGTGAGAAACAGTACGTACGTAAGGAACGATGGCAGAGGACTTGAAGAAGTTGAAAGCAAGTGAATAGAGAGAAAATTCGTCAAGAGTGAAAGTTACAGACATCGATAGCACGGGGTACGGGCAGATGAGACGACAGTGGGGAATACAGTCGATGAGGGCGTCCGCGAGCACGGGAGGGAGGGAAGGTGGTGATTGACGCTGGAACACGAGTAACGCTAATTATTTAAACAGCGAAGTGGCTGTGCTATATGGCTGACAATCTGCCAAGTTGAGGCTCGTGTTGTCCTCATGCATCATGTCTGTCGGCCACGCACCAGTCAAGTCCTGCCTCGGATCTTTAAGATCGGAATTTCCAGCATACAGCATGGTACTGTCACATATATTAAGTACCAGGAGTCGTCCCCAGCTGTCCGCAGTCTGGTTCCAACCCAAGTCGATAATTCTGAGACTAACGTGACAACTGCCCTCATACGCACCCGCTCAGCGTGTGATGTATGCGCAACCGGGCCCTAGTCAGGCTATGCGTCTGGCCGCAGTTTATTCTTCCAGTACGACTAACTTTGCTGTACGACATCGTCACCGTCAACATCCATACGTGATACCTGGGAGGGAACCATCGGCCCAGAGGCTGCCTATTCTTCCGCGACTGATACAGAGGAGGGAGCATGTGCGATTAGTCATACAGAACATCGAGAAAGATATCCAAACCATACTCGCGCAAACAGGAGGCTGTCCAGACGAAGCATGGACGGCAAAGTTGGAAAGAATGCATGTGAATCTCCACAAGAACAAGACTCTCTTGGTCAGAGGGGACCAGGCCATTCAGCAGACCTCAAACCCCAATAACATACTTGGAGCAAACCTAGCGCATCTGTGAGTCATGTCGGCGTATCATCCAAGCTTCCTATTGACACGCATTCAAGTAATACGATGGCCTCTGCTGCTGGTCCAGTAGGTATTATGCAGGGCGGTGGAATGTCCCAGCAACCCTGGCTGCAGTCAGTCAGTCCGACTCCAGGGTTTGGATTGAACCCTGGAATTGGCGCTCCTACGACAGATCAGCGAAGCGCCAATGGGATTCCACCCCCGCATATGGCTGGGACAAACCCCACGATACAGTCAGGACCCATTCTACCGCCAACTCAGGAACAGCTCGCACACGCAATGGACGTGATCCAGAATCTGAAACGAGTTTTCTCAGCAAGTGGGTCGTCCCTTCATATGCTATCCCCGCAGATTCTTATCTGTTTTGCGCAGAACCACCAACGATGCAACTGCACGCATTGCCAGACGACCAGCGAATGGAGTACAATCAGCTACTAGAGCGGCTTCACAAGATGACTCGGGACCTCGATGCCAAGCTACCAATGTACTGTATTGTTTTGGGGTCGGATGACATGATCCGCAATCTCGTCGCAATTGTGAGTACCCTTTGCGCGTGTGCATTTTGTCGCGTTAAGCGTGTCCTCTTTTCAGGTATCATTGGTGGCACATCAAAGGACCCTTCATTTGACAAGGTCAAACCTGGTCATAATCGATCCCTCCGCTCTAAAGAGCATGTATACCTTACTTCGGAATGCCATCGAACGCTTCGAACACCACATGATGGAATTCGCCATCGCCCCGCAACAAACGGGTGGTGAACTTGCCGATCTTCTCATAAATCGACCATTTCATCCACCCACCATTCCCAACGACATTCCCTCCACTCAGTCCATCCTCCAAATTTCCATCCCAGACTTAACTGGACTCATCACGCGATGCAGCCAAGACCCCGTTTCCGGTGGTACATACGGGAATATTTACAAATGTATATACCACGGACCAGAGGGCGACGTAATGGTTCGTACATATGTTACAATTCTTCTACGTTTACTGACGTATCGCTCACCCGCAGGTCGCCGTCAAAGCAATGCGACCGCAGTTCTTCAATACTAAGATAATGTTCGTATTTCGGAGAGAGCTCGGGATTTGGAAGAGGTTGCAACACCATAATATCTTGAAATTCATGGGCACAACTGAAGACTTTGGCTCCTCTGTGGCTCTGGTTGCTCCATGGATAGTCAACGACACTCTGACGTCATTCCTCAACAACAACAGCAAGACCCTCACGCTGCGTGATCGTCTGCTTCTGGTGAGAAATCCGACGACTTTCTCTGTTTGTGCCTTCGAGCTCATCGATCCATGCCCAAGCTCCGTGACGTAGCCGCTGGCCTCCACTATCGTGAGTGAACAGCCATCCCCATAGCTAAAATCAATAACTCTCTCCCTCAGTTCATACGTTTAGCTTCACTGTAGACGGACACACATACTCTAATCCAGTCGTCCACGGAGACCTCACTGGTGTAAGTTCCCTTCTTTGTTCCAATCCCTATACTAACAATCGACTGCCAGAACAATGTCCTCATCGGTAGTGATAGAACTGCATACCTTGCAGACTTTGGCCTTTCAGGAACTTTAACTAAATTGCCCGGTATGACGTACCTCGCGAAGATGAGCCTCCATCCAGGAGCACTGAGATGGGCGGCCCCTGAACTTCTTTCTGTGGAACAATCAGCGTCTGCAGTCACCACTCAGAGCGATATCTACTCCTTGGGTAGCATCATGCTTCAGGTAAGTTGTTTCCTCTTGCTATGCAGCTTGCTAACTCGTCTTGCAGGTTCTGACGGGAAATGTCCCTTGGCATCAGTTGACAAATGATTTCGCAATCTGGTTGAAGGTGATTGGAGGTGAAAGAAATCCTCGTCCAGATCCTTGTTATGTTACTGACCAGCAATGGTGTTTTATAACCCGTTGCTGCTCTGAGACACCCATGGGACGGCCTTCTGCCGGGGAAGCACTTGAGTTTCTTGAAAGCGAGCTCGCTTGATGCGGGATGTAATTCATTATTTCATATTTACAAGTGATTACCTGTAGTCAGTGACCCGCAGTTTGATAATATTATGGACTGACAACATGTTGAGCATGCAATCTACGTGGGATTTCCCCTTCTTAGCTGCTATCCGTGACCTATTCTTGCTTGATTCCAATCCGGTAGAATTCAGCGACAGCCAATTGTGACACGTGCACGCGCAGTGCATGAGGACCTCTGCACAAACCAGGAAACAAGAAACGGAGATCTAGCACCAGGAAAACGCTATCCGTGCTTATAATGTGATCTTTACGCTACCCGTGAATTTTGTCGCAGGGCCCGTCTTGATTCGCTCTTGTACTGGCAGAATCGGAATGACTGCATTCGGAATCGGCTTTGAGGGATTGGTACTTCCGAACGTTGTTTGGCAAAAGCCTTGGATCCAAACAAACCTCACGAGTCACAGGCCGTGCCACGCCATGAGGCGCAAGAACCACGACTTCGCGTTTCTTTGCACGACCTTCACCGTAGTACGACGTTTGAATTTCCTGCCAATGTGCCGTTACGACGGCATGTCTTTCGCAACCTCCTCTTCGCGCATGCCTCTCAATTCGCACAAAACAACTCGGGCATTCTATCCCGCTCAAGAAAAGGCGCAAATCACACTAGGCACACAGCAAGGAATCAAAACGAGCATGGAGTGGCCAGACGGGATTATCCAGGGCGGTGAGGCACCGCAGGAGTACAAGTTGATGACTGGGTCATTGTTGACAATGTAAGTTATATTACTGTCTTATATATACTTGCGCGACATTCGTTTTACGAGCCCGGTGATACTGCGGGACCATCATGAAGAAGAGCTGCGCCCTAGGCCTCGAGACCTATATCGAGCTTAGGAGGGACATGTCAGGTTCGAGGATGGTGTTTAATTTGATTGAATATACGGGAGGACTGATTCTCCAGGAGCATCGTCGCACTCCATATTGAGGCAGTTAACAGACCAGCTTTGTCATCTTATAGCGTGGTCTGAGGTATGCATCCATATATTTGTGACGCTATTAATATTGCGTTTGGCGTCTATTCTAATGATTGCAAGTTGTCGACCCAATATGGTCACTGGAGCGTAATTGTGGTTTGTCTGGGTTCGTTGCGATCGGATCAAAGCACCGCTTGAAAGGCGATTTCTACACCTGCGGCTTGTGTGTTTGCCATCGTGGACTTGTCGTGCTAAGCACCATGATTTAGGGCCGTGTCTGTGTTGATGATGCAACCCAAAAATATTGATTGGGGCAAGACACTCTTAATACTGATCACCGTCCACACCCCACACCTAATTTTTTGAAGCCCGTCGTGGTCATCACCAGTAGCTTTCGCGATGTCGTCTGGTACCGCGAGCACAGCGGCCTCTATAATTCCGCTTCTCCCGAGTCAAGAATAATTAAGCAGAGCACAAAAGAGTTATGCGAGGTGGGTCGAACCCAATGCAATCACTCATTCCTTTACAAACATTTGTGCGCAGTAGTCCTCGAAGGTAGGGTCAATAGAAATATGTGGCAGAACGTTTTCGATCCATGTTTCCAACGCGTCTGACATACTGGCGCTTCGCTCAGTTCGGATGCGTCAATAAGCTGTTCTGTTGCCTCGTCTTCCGAGCCGGATGCTGTTGTTATTTTGACGTCTTCTGATGAACACCCTGTGGCGGCTTTCATATCACATGGTACGTGCTTATCGTGATCTTGCAAGGAAGGTGATTCGAACAGGAGTCGGGGACTGACACGGCCGAGCGCCGCTACAATGAGTTAGCGGTTCCCGTTATATTATCTCCGAATTATGACCGTTATCTTCCCGAATTGTTACTCTTATGACGCTGAAATTCAATCCGAAGCAGGGCTAGTCCACAGGTCTAAGTATCAGACCTCTGGACCTAACACAGCAATTTGCGTAATACTCTCTGCCCCCCGCTCTGCCCCCCCGCAATGTCCCATTTTGACTGCGTCTTGGGCAGTACCCAAGGCATTGCATCACTAGAGCAGATCTTCTACACAGAACTTCCACTGCACACAGCCCGATCGTAATACATTATAATTACAGGATTACCATTTCGTCATCAGCTGTCTACAGTTCGCTACTTGCTTTTCCAGCTCGAGTCGATAACACCAAAACCACTAGTAGTCTCAGACTACAACTGCGCATCCAGCGGGTCATGGACGCGCAAACAGGTCCTTATAGAAAGGTCATGCGTCTGACCGCGTTCGATTCTACCAACTTCGCTGCACGGCATCGGAGCAGTTCTCCCCGTCCGGCGGCACGATATCGTCAACATCCATACACGATACCTGAAAAGGACCCATCGGCAGAGAGGCTGCTTACCCTCCAGAGGAGGGAGTATTTGCAAGGTATCCAAACCATACTCGTGTGATCAGTCATAAACTAACATTGAGCAAGGTACCCAAATCATACTACCCAATGAGACGCTTGGAGGAAACCGAGCGTATCTGTGAGCTATGTCAGCGTGTCGTTCAAGCTTCCTATTTACACATACTTCAGTAAATCAATGGCTTCTGCTGCTGGTCCAACAGGCGTTATACAGGGCGGCGGAGCGTCCCAGCAAACCTGGCCGCAGTCAGCCAGTTCGGCTCCAAGTTTTGGAACGAACCCTGGAATTAGCGCTCCTTCGGCTACAGATCGGCGAAGCGCCAATCATGTGGCCCCGGATGAGCAGCTGGGTATTCCCAGCACAACTCAAGAAGCCTTCCTGAAGCGGGTGCCAACTGCTGGTCTCAGCGTGGCCGCACCACAGGGACTGCCATCAATGATTCCTGACGAGATGCGACCCCCGCAGCTGACTGAGAGGAAGCCCACCATACAGTCCGAACCCATTCTACCGCCAACTCAGGAACAGCTCGCATACGCAAATGACGTGATCAAGAATCTGAAACAAATTTACTCAGCAAGTGGGTCGTCCCGTCATATTGTCCCCGCATATTCTTATCCATTTTGCGCAGAACCACCGACGATGCAACTACACGCATTGTCAGACGACCACCGAATGGAGTACAACAAACTACTAGAGCAGGTTCACAAGATGACCCAGGACCTTGATGCCAAGCTACCAATGTACTGGATTGTTTTGAGATCGGTTGATATGATCCGCAATCTCGTCGCAATTGTGAGTGCCCTTCGTGCGTCCGTACTTTGTGTCGCGTTGAACATGTTTTCTTAACAGGTGTCATTGGTGGCATATCAACGGTTCCGTGGTTCGATAGTAGGGTCATACTTGGTCATAATCGATCGCTCCGCTCTACAGAGCATGTATGGCTTACTACAAAAGGCTATCGAACACTTCGAACAAAGGCATCAGATGCTGGAAGCTGCCGTCACACCGCAACAAATGGGTGGTGGACTTACTGGTCCTATCATAAATCGACCATCCCCCCTACTTACCGCTCCCAGTGTCATTACCTCCACTCAGTCTATCCCCCCAATCCCCATTCCAGATTTAACTGGACTCATCACCCGATGCAACAAAGACCCCGTTTCCGGCGGTACATTCGGAAATATTTATAAATGTATATACCATGGAACAGAGGGCGATATAGACGTTCGTTCGGATATTGCAGTTCTTCTACGTTTACTAACATATCACTCACTCGCAGGTTGCTGTCAAAGCATTTCGGCCGCAATTCTTCAACACTGGGATGATGTTCGCATTTGAGAGAGAGCTCGGGATTTGGAAGAGGTTGCGACATCACAATATCTTGAAGTTCATGGGTACTACTCGGGACTTTGGCCCTCCTGTGGCTCTGGTTGCTCCGTGGGTAGACAATGACACTCTGACGTCATTCCTCAACAATAACAGCAAGACCCTCACACGGCGTGATCGTCTGCTTCTGGTGAGAACTTCAAGGACTTTCCCGGTTTGTGCCCTCGAGCTCATCGTTTCGTACTCAAGCTCCGTGACATAGCCGCTGGCCTCCACTATCGTGAGTGAACAGTCATCCCCATAGCTAGAATCGATAACTCTCTCCCTCAGTTCATACGTTTAGCTTCGCTGTAGACGGACACACATACTCTAATCCAGTCGTCCACGGAGACCTCACTGGTGTAAGGTCCCTTCTTTGTTCCAATCCCTCATACTAAACGATCAACTACCAGAACAATGTCCTCATCGGTAGTGATAGAACTGCATACCTTGCAGACTTTGGACTTTCAGGAACTTTAACTAAATTGCCCGGTATGACGTACCTCGCGAAGATGAGCCGTCATCCAGGAGCAGTGAGATGGGCAGCCCCTGAGCTTCTTTCAGTGGAAGAATCAGGCTCTGCAATCACCACTCAGAGCGACATTTATTCCTTTGGTAGCGTCATGCTTCAAGTCCGTCGTTTTCTTTTGCCAAAGCAGCTTACTAACTCATCCTGCAGGTTCTGACAGGAGTTGTCCCTTGGCATCAGTTGACAAATGATTTCATAATCTGGTTGAAGGTGATTGTAGGGGAAAGAAATCCTCGTCCAGATCACCATTGTGTCACTGACCGGCAATGGGACTTTATAACCCGTTGTTGCTCCAAAACACCCATCGAACGGCCTTCTGCCGAGGAAGCACTTCGGTTTGTTGAAAGCGAGCTTGCTTGTACGACCATGGCAATGATGCAATTCATTACCTCATACTAGGATTTGGCGCTGCCTTGCTTGCTTAGTCAGTAGTATCATTAACGAGTGCTGAGCCTCACATGATACTTAGAGCTAGATTATCACTCAGTTTTATTTTCTCGGGAAGAAAGTGTCGTTTTTTAAATTACGGAGACGTAGATTGAGAGGATTCGGAATTTCGTATTACTTATGAAAAGCAAGAGTAAAAGAAACTGAAAAAATAGCAGCTGTGTTACAACTTGTATTCATCCCCTCGATATGGCGAGTGGTCGAGAACCCGGAGGAAACACAAGATAAAATAGTCAGCATGCCGAACAGTGTAAGTACAGTAGTGCTACAAAAAGGACCTACGCAAAAGACACTTCTGAGTAAATACTCGAGCTCACTATCGAGGACAGCGAGGTCGGGTATTTGTTGTTGCTCAACTTTCCCGCTCATGGAGCGACTCCGCCTCAACACTCAAGAAGAAACATGAATGATCGCAGCCTAGGTACAGCGTATACATAGTAAGAATATCGTCAGCTCCTTGGAATAGACAAACCTTGTTAACAACATCATGCAACAACATCGTTCTGGTGAAGGAGATGGTTGGGAGGATCGAATGGGTGCCGTTTCCGTGCAAGGGTCCGGCAACTCGGGGACTGTGTCGAAGTTAATCTCGAAATAGCGCGCATCAACCAGGCGCCGTGCAAAGGTGAGGTATCCCTAGAGGGAAGAAGCAGTGTCCGGTTGTTGGTATCTCGTATGCATTTGCCCAAGTGCGAACATATGGGGAGGGTGGGAAACATTAAAGCGGCAGTGCAGTAGTGTGCGTGCGGCAGGCTCAAAAGTCTGCAGGATCAGATGCGACAGTGAGACAATCCGTAGATCGTACGTAAGGGGACGAGGGCAGCCTAGAGTGATCAATGAAGTTGAATAAATCGTTGAATGGACAAAAAAATCGTTAAAAACGAAAGTTGCAGATGAGCAGTGCGGGGTACGCGGGCGGAGGTAATTATATCGAGCAGAGGTGTCGACAGATCTGAGGGGATTTTGCGAATGTGGCAAGTGCAAGATATCCGAAGCATACGGGAAGTGCACGTGTAGCAGTGCTCTGTTGCCTTTTCCGTCACAACTCCTCAGGCCTCATGTTCTCCTCATGTCCGTCAGTCACTTAGTAGTGCCTTGGATTTTTATAAATTAAAATTGTAGAATCTCCGTTTGATCTCCATTGCACACAGCATTCTATTACATTTATAATGGCCAGTCTAAGAAACACCTCTGGTGCATCAGACTACAACTGCCCTCGAACACATGCAACCGGAGATGGACGCGCAACCAGGCTCTAGTCAGCCTATGCTTCTTGGCGCGTTTTCTCCTTCTAATACGACTAACTTTCCTGCACGGCATCGTCCCAGTTCTCCTCGTCCGGCAACGCGACATCGTCAACATCCATATATGCCAACACATGAGAAGGAGCCATCGGCCCAGAGGTTGCCTACCCGCCAGAGGAGGGAGCATTGGCAAGGTACCAAAATAATACTCGTACGATCAGTCATAATTAATATTCGTCAAAGGTCTCCAAACCATACCACCTAATGACACACTTGAAGGCAAACTAGCGCATTCTAGTACTACAACGGCCTCTGCTGCTGGTTCAGCAGGTGTCCAGCAGGCCAGGGGAACTTCCCAGCAACCCCAGCCACAGTCAGCCAGTTCCGCTCTAAGTTTAGGAATGAACCCTGGAGTTAGCGCTTGTTTGACCGCAGATCGGCGAAGCGCCAATCGTGTGGCTCCGGATGAGCACCGGGTGCCAACTACTGGTATCAGCGTGGTTCCAGCACCACAGGGACCATACAAGATGCCCAACGGGATTCCACACCCGCAACTGACTGAGAAGAAGTCAACGATACAGTCAGGACCTATTCTACCGCCAACTCAGGAGCAGCTCGCACACGCAAATGACGTGATCAAGAATCTGAAACAAGTTTACTCAGCAAGTGGGTCGTCCTGTCATATATTGTCCCCGCAGATGCTTATCCGTTGCGCAGAACTACCGACGATGCAACTGCACGCATTGTCAGACGACCACCGAATGGAGTACAACAGGCTACTAGAGCAGGTTCACAAGATGGCTCAGGACCTCGATGTCAAGCTACCAATGTACTGGATTGTTTTGAGATCGGATAATATGATCCGCAATCTCGTCGCAATCGTGAGTGTCCTTCGTGCGTGTGTGCATGCATTTTGTTACGCCAAACGTGTCCTCTTTCCAGGTATCATTGGTGGCACATCAAAGGGCTAGTCGTTTGACAGAGTCACACCTGGTCATAATCGATCTCTCCGCATTAAAGAGTATGCATAGTTTACTACAGAAGGCTATCGTGCAATTCGAACAAAGGCATCAGACGATGGAAGCCGCCGTCACGCCGCAACAAATGGGTGATGAAGTTCTTGGCCTTCTCTTAAATCGACCATCCTCCCCACCTACTGCGCTCAACGTCACATCCACTCAGCCTATTCCCCTGATCCCCATCCCAGACTTAACTGGACTCATCACCCGATGCAGCAAAGACCCCGTTTCTGGCGGTACATACGGAAATATCTACAAATGTATATACCATGGGCCAGAGGGCGATGTAGACGTTCGTGCATATATTGCAGTCTTTCTATGTTCACTAACATCTCACTCTCCCGCAGGTCGCCGTCAAAGCAATTCGACCGCACTTCTTCACTGCTGAGGTGATGTTCTGTGGCATGGAACATGACAGATTTGACTTACTTTTCTTAGGTATTTCGGAAAGAGCTCGGAATTTGGAAGAGGTTGCAACATTCTAATATCTTGAAGTTCATTGGTACTACTTCGGATTTTGGCCCCTCTGTAGCTCTTGTTGCTCCGTGGATACTCAACGGCACTCTAACGTCGTTCCTCAACGAGCAAAACGAGACCCTCACGCCGCATGACCGTCTTCTTCTGGTGAGACTTTCAAGGACCTTTCTGGTTTGTGCAATCGAGCTCATCGTTTCGTACCCAAGCTCCGCGACGTAGCCGCTGGCCTCAAATATCGTGAGTGAACACAGGCATCCGCATAGCTGAAATTAATAACTCGCTCAGTTCATACATTTCGCGTCACTATAGACGGACACACACACCCCAACCCAGTCGTCCACGGAGACCTCACCGGTGTAAGGTCCTTCATCTGTTCTAATCCTTGCATACTAACGTGCGACTACAAGACCAACGTCCTTATCGGTAGCGATAACACTGCATATCTTGCAGACTTTGGGCTATCAGGAACCTTGACTAAATTGCCCGGGATGACGTACCTCGCGAAGATGAGCTGTCGTCCAGGAGCAGTGAGGTGGTCAGCTCCTGAACTTCTATCTGAGGAAGAATCAGGCTCTGCAATCACTGCTCAGAGTGACATCTACTCCTTTGGTAGTATCATACTTCAAGTGAGTCGTTCCCTTTTGCTAATGCAGCTTGCTGAGTTGTCTTGCAGGTCCTGACGGGAAAAGTACCCTGGTCACACTTGAGCCGTGAAGCCGCGATCTTGGGGAAAGTGATCATTGAGGGGGAAATACATCCTCGTCCAGACGATGATCGTGTTACCGACCAGCGATGGAATTTCATGACCCGTTGCTGGTCCAAGACGCCCATCGATCGGCCTTCTGCCAAGGAAGCACTTCAATTTATTGAAAGCGAACTGGCTTTGTACGATTGATGTAATTTAATATCCAGTACCGTGTTGTGATATGTACCACATGTACATACAGTGGATCTGTTGGTGCAGATTGGCGTCATCGTTGTACGCGCGGTTTCGATATTTTCCGCCCCCACGTCGATGATCTCTATACCCTCGTCATCGCTGCAGTAGACCTCGGTCCGGTATTCACAGCATCCTATCATCCGCGTCCACTCCTAGCCTGTTATCAGAGCGCAGAGGGTGTAGTGTTGTCTGTCTCGTTCGATAATGAGGAGTGGTTTGCGAGCGAGAAATTCGAATGCGTGGATCCGGAGGAAGATTCCTGTGTTCCAGAGGACGAAGATGAAGAGGTACTCTTATCCGATTGGGCTTAAGTATGAGTGCCCGGATGCCAAATATTTCGAAGCAGACCTCCTTCTGGTTCGTCTAGGACCCCTAGATCTGAATTACTTGTGTGCCTCTCTGTCGCGTCAGGCAGGGTAAGTGGGTGACTTGGTTTACTATTACTAGAGACAGAAGGTAGTTTCGACCTCCCACTAGAACTAGGATCTGGTTGTGGAAGACAATAACCCCTGCAGTAATTGAACTCGGTTTTGGAATACTTGCTTTCAAAGTCGAGGCTGAATCAATGGACACTTTGACGAATTGACTTACGCCTCGCCGTCTCAACTTTCTCGCAACGGATCACCAGCGAATAGGACACAGTCACATACCCCTTCTTTCAACATCCTTACCTCATCCTCCAGCATCCTATAATGCGTTCTCTATCCCTTCCGCTCACTAAGTGGATGTACTATTTGGCCCCATCCCGCGTCGTGCAGCGTCAAGATGTTTTTCTTCATACTGGATGCGATTATGGCCAAATCATCATCCTCGTCTGCACGATCATCGACTGCGCTTTCTTTCCCCTCTCGCGAAACGGTGAATGTGGATTTTCCGGTATGGTGTTTGGACTTTCTGGATTTACAGGATAGATGTATTGAAGAATTTGTGATGCAATTCGAGAGGCTGGATACAAGACTCACCACTAGCCATTCGTTAAATTTGCCCCCGACTTTGCCTGCTTCCCATCTGAACTATTTCTTCCGATCTTCCGATCTTTCGTCTTCTCGATTCATTTCTCGCCACCACCTCGACGCTTCCACTAGCCTCTCTCCACTGCTCGATGATACTTCCATCATAACCTCTTCGTTGCCTTCCTCGCTCCTCCTTCTCTCCGTGTTCCCATTTGGATGGACCAGATGTCCACGATTAGATTTCAATTCGGTTCAAGAGTCAGGAAGTCAAAAACAGAGAAAACGGAACACACCTCAGCTTCACCTGTAGCATTGATCACGAACTCGCCAATCTCTTGTGAGACAACAATGAACTAGGATTCCTGACTCGCTGCGCCTGGGTCCTGGATCGTGGCGATTAGGATGGGTCATAGCAATGATAGCATGCGTATTGTTTTTGTTGTGGGACATATTTGATTTAACCTCTCGCGATACCAGCATTATGGCGCACTAGAACGGATGAAAGTCACGCCAGGGATAAAGACGAGGGCGGGGTTAAGTTGAAATGTACTTACTTATATGTAGTCTCCACGAAGTTAATATCTCTGTCGAGGAGTGCTTCTGCGCTCGCGCTTTAAACTTGATACCAAAATCCAGACTGAACGGATGGCGAGTGTGTCGAGCGTTGCAAATACCGTGTTGAGTTGCTTGACCGTATCTAAGCACTCTCCTTTTCCAAAATATATTGCCAGTCAATTGCAAGTACTTTGATGAAACAGTAAACACAGATATATCATATAATATTCGCTCGATAGTATTGAGCGAGCTCGCTATCAATAAATTGAAGTATTTCCTTGGCAGAAGGCCGATCGGTGGGTGTCTCAGACCAGCAACGGGCCATAAAATTCCAGTAACGGTCAATCACACAATGGGGACGAGGATGTATTTCCCCTATAGACACTTTCGACCAGATTGCGAAATCATTTTTCAAGTGACGCCACGGGATATCTCCTGTCAAGACCTGCAGGATGAGTTAGCAAGCTGCGTTAGCAAAAGCAAACAACGTACTTGAAGCATGATGCAACCAAAGGAGTAGATGTCGCTCTGAGTGGTGACTGCAGAAGCTGATTCATCCACAGTAAGAAGTTCACGAGCTGCCCATCTCACTGCACCTGGATGATCGCTCATCCTCATGAGGTACGTCATGCCGGGCGATTTTGTTAAAGCTCCCGACATGCCAAAGTCTGCAAGGTATGCAGTGTTATCACTACCGATGAGGACATTATTCTGGCAGTCGATCATTAGTATGAAGGATTGGAATGAATGAGGGACATTACACCACTGAGGTCTCCATGGACAACTGTATTAAAGTATGTCTGTCCGTTAACAGTGAAGCGAAACGTATGAACTGAGGTAGAAAGTTATTTATGCTTGTTATGTGGAATGCCCGCGTTCACTCACGATAGTCGAGGCCAGCAGCGACGCCACGGAGCTTGGGCACGAAATGATGAGCTCGCGTACGCAAACTAGAAACAAATCTAAAGTTCTCACCAGAAGCAGACGATCACGCGGTGTGAGGGTGTCGTTGTTCTTAAGGAACGACGTCAGAGTGTTGTTGACTATCCATGGAGCAACTAGAGCCACATAGGGTCCAAAGTCTCCAGTAGTACCCATGAACTTCAATATATTAGGATGTTCCAACCTCTTCCAAATCCCGAGCTCTCTCCGGAATACCAACATTATTGCAGTATCGAGGAATTGCGGTCGAATTGCTTTGACGGCGACCTGCAGGTGAGTGATACGTCAGTAGCATGGAAATTTTGTAAAATCTGCACAAACCATTACATAGCCCTCTGGT
Source organism: Suillus paluster (assembly GCF_016628075.1). Classification (NCBI taxonomy): domain Eukaryota; kingdom Fungi; phylum Basidiomycota; class Agaricomycetes; order Boletales; family Suillaceae; genus Suillus; species Suillus paluster. Next base: position 15,235 of record NW_024537710.1, on the reverse strand, counting down.
GTGCGGTATACGCATTTGTAAATATTTCCATAGGTACCGCCGGATACAGGGTCTTGGCTGCATCGGGTGAGGTGTCCAGTGAAGTCTGGTATGCTAATTGGGGGGATAGACTGGGTGGAGGGAATGATGTTTGGAGCGGTAGGTGGGGGAGATGGTCGATTTATGACAACACCAGCAAGTCCATCATCCATTTGTTGGAGTGCGACGACAGCTTCCATCGTCTGATGCCTGAAGTGCTCGGCAGCATATTGCAGTAAGCTATACATGCTCTTTAGAGCGGAGGGATCGATTATGACCAGGTTCGACCTTCTCGAATAACTGGCCCTTTGATGTGCCACCAATGATACCTGGAAAGAAGACAAGCTCAACACGACAAAACGTCCGCACGCACGAAAGGCACTCACGATTGCGACGAGGTTGCGGATCATATTGTCCGATCTTAACACAATCCAGTATAATGGTAGTTTGACATCGAGGTCCTGAGTCATCTTCTGAAGCTGCTGTAGTAGCTGGTAGTACTCCATTCGCTGGTCGTCTGACAATTTGTGGTGTGGCATCGTCGGCAGTTCTGCACAAAGGATAAGAATCTGCGGCGAGCACGAACGGAACAACCTACTTGTTGAGTAAGCGTGTTTCAGATTCTGGATCACGTCCTCTGCGTGTGCGAGCTGTTCCCGAGTTGGCGGTAGAATGGCGGGTTTGGTCCCACCCATCTGCGGGGGTTGTGTCCCATTTGGCATCACGGATAGACGCGCTTGTGGTGCGGGAAACATGCTGGGACTAGTAGTCGGCACTGAGTTCGGGAAGGCTCCTTGGAGTGCGTTGGGCATCTCCAGCTGCTCATCCGGGGATACAAGATTGACAAATCGCAGATCTGCGGTCGAAGCAGCGCTATCTCCAGGGTTCGTTCCTAAATTGGAGTGGAACTGACTGACTGCGGAAAGCGTTGCTGGGATGCTTCGCCGCGCTGCAGAGCTCGACCAGCAGTAGTGGGCACTCTATGACCAGAATGTATGTAAATAGGAAGTTTCACAATACGTCGGCATGACTCACGGACGCTCCAGGTATCTCTGTTCTGGGGGAATAGGCAGATTCTGGGCCGACGGCTCCCTCCCAGGTGTCAGGGATAGATTTTGATGATGTTGCACCGCCGGACGGAGATAACCATGAGGATGCCATGCTGCAAAATTCGGCGTAGTAGAAGAAGATGGTTCCCTCCCAGGTATCGAGTATCGATTTTGATGAAGTTGCGTCGCTGGACGAGGGGAAGCGTGAGGCCATGGAGTCGTAATCGAAGAAGAAACTGTTTCCGTAGGGGAAGTCTGATTGGAACCTGGTGGCGCTTGCATTTCCCGATGTGCGTACGACGACAGTTGTGGTAAGTGTTGCTGACTGTCACGCACTCAAATTGGCAATTATAATGTACGTGACAGTACGTACGAGGCTGTGTGCACTGCAGCGGTGGATGTTGTATTACGTAGAGATTCCGATCTATAACATCCTCGCTCTAGCAGCACCACTCACAAATTTTGGCATACACGCGTCTTCCCTCCCGCACTCGCGGACGGACCTGGTCCGCGATAGCCTGTCAGTAACAGCATTCTCAGACTACACGGTCGTCATACGCACCAGTAACAGCACCATTCTCAGACTGATTAGAACTTCATGGACATGGTGTATCATCGAACGGACAGGTCCATCAGGCAGGCCGTAGCAAACCGTGCCCATGACGATGGCTTGGAATATTTTGGGACTTGAGATCAACACGTTATTCTGGCACGAGCACAACATTGGCACTCACAAAAATTGAACCAATTGGGAGGTGATATTATTGGCCTTTAAATTGATTATCTGAACGTGGCAGTTTAACCATTATCGTCCCTGCAGCTTCACGTGGGAGTACCGAGGGAAAGCAAATCGAACGCTTACACTGTGCTTGTACTTACCACAGCCAACCAAAGCGACATGGGTATGACACTACTGTAACAAGTCAATGAAAGATTGAACGGGGTATCTTCTGGACTTGAATAAATTCTGGACGGTGAAGTCGCGAGACAAACGTTGAGCCCTACGCATCGGAAAACCAATGAAATGATCAAGAAGGATATCGATGCTTGCAGTGCTAGCTATGGTACATGACGAAGATCGACGAAAAAGGAAAACGATACGTTTCTTGCACCGTGACAGACACCTTGACCGTGACAACATTGTTACGAATAGCTAACGTAATGATGTTGCGTATACCCTTTGCTGATACTTTGGTCGATTCGAGGCATGACCGCACCGCTTCTTTCTCCTTCGGCTTCTCGGACGATTGCATACAGCCCCCCCGACCCAATGTCCCCCTGGAGCCCAGTAAGTGTCCAAGGCGGCGGGGGTGTGAGCTTTGTTTGCCTCTCAGTTCTTGATCTAGTAAATATCCGCGTGCCCACTTGCAAAGAAGGAACGACTGTCTTCCTTCGTTTAGGGTCTGACTACGGGAGACTAGCGTGCCCGCGTCGGCCCCTCTCACCCGACATTTCGTATGCCAACTGCAGACTCCGCTACTCGGCTTCGTTATTCTTGCCTCCTCTCGCTCCTCGCAACCACCACTATGTTTCCTCCGCCCGTTTTTATATGTGGCGGCTTTTTAGTCATATGTGTGAGTTTCCTTTCTTCTGTAGTCCTATTGACATCATGACATTCATTTGTTTTATTCGTTCGGAGTTGGTGCGCAATGATATTAACTCTCATAAAGCCCAGCTGTGGTCGCTCTGCAACTATACGGCGTCATCAATCAATATTAATCAAGATGGAACTGTCGTCATTTGTGTTTGTGGTCCTGCAGCTGAATGTGTTCCGGCTGCACTTATTCCTTCGACGTATTCCAGGATAATGTCATTCTACAACAATCACGAGGCTATAACTGTTGCTCTACCATGCCTTGTGGCTAGCACTGTCTCGTTCTCGGTGCCTGTCGTGGACGTGCTTAATAGTACAAGGGAGTACATTCAGCTCGCATGTGACTTACCGTCCAGACATTTCGTTGCCCTAGTAAACTTGGCACGCAAAGCTTGCTCTGGAACACCATTTTTCCAATGGTCGTGAGGAGACTGCAATCTTCGATATCGGACGATACCCTTTTGGTCGGCATACCATTGTTATAATTGTCATACTGAGCGTCATATTGGTTGGCTGCGCTAGAAGATGGCCAGACACACTGCTCTTGTCAGCTCAGCTTGCTAACGCTCGGTATCACAGCAACGTGCCATGAGCCGAAGTAATGATTTTTGTTGAGCAAAATGTACCCCGGATTGGTGAAGAGTATTGCATTGGAAAGCTGTATGGCATGAAATACATAACCAATTGAGATTAAACAATACTGAACCTACGCGCAGCACTAAAGCATTCGGAGGTGTGTAACTGCTGGCATTGTTGATTTGATGGGTTTTTCGTGTTACCTTGACGTTCATTCTGTCCTTTGTTGACGTTCGTTTTTATTGTTCTATTGAGTCGTCGAAGTAATTTAATACCTAAGCTGTAAATAGAGGGTCAAATATACGTTCTTAACTCACCAGGATTGGAAATTCATGACTTTCAAGTTTCAACGTCGCACAACTTGCAACGTTAACTACTTACATATCCAAATGGTGGATACAGTACTTGGCTTGCGAGGTGTTGAAAATCACCCGCGAATAGGCGGTCTGATGTCAAATCACCTAGCAACCGGTTTAGCAGGTGAAACGGACAATTCACCTACCCACCTGGTGATCAGTATTAACCTCCTTGTTTCATAGTGGTACGTACTGCAATGAATTTACACAAGTGGCTCAATGAAGTCCAACGTAAGGACTTTTAATTGTAAGTTGATTATAAGTAATAGTGACCTTGTGGTACAAGGTAACATTACGCTGTCACGTGAGGTGGGCCGATTGACTTATCTTCACTATCAAAACCTCGCAAATCTTCCAACTCCCCTCCCGCACCCGCGGACTCAAAATATCAACGCACTGATCGGGAGATGGAGGCGCAACGAGGCTCTATTCAGGTCACGTGTTGTCATTCCAGTACGACCAACTTTGCTACACGGCATCGTTCTCCCCGTCCGGTGACACAGCATCATCAAAATCCTTCCCTGGTACCTGGGACGGAACCATCGGCACAGAAGCCGCCGACCATCTCAGAACTGAGATACCCGGGGCGTCTGTGAGTTATGTCGTCATATTGTTCAAGCTTCCTGTTTATATGCATTCTGGTCATAGAATGCCCACTACTGCTGGTCGAGCTCTGCAGCGCGGCGGAGCATCCCAGCAACGCTTCGCGCAGTCAGCCTGTCCCACTCCAATTTTTGGAATGAACACTGGAGATAGCGCTGCTTCGACCGCAGACCTGCGGTATGCCAATCCAGTGTCCCTGGATGAGCGGCTGGGTATTCCCAACGCGCCTCAAGGAGGCTTTTCGAACACAGTGCCGACTAGTCCCAGCATGTTTCCCGCACCACAGGCGCATCTATCCGTGATGCCAAATGGGACGCAACCCCCGCAAATGGGTGGGACGAATCCCGTCATCCAGCCACGACCCATTCTACCGCCAACTCAGGAGCAGCTCGCACACGCAGAGAACGTGATCCAGAATCTGAAACACGCCTACTCAGCAAGTGGGTCGTCCTCTTCGTACGTGCTCGCCGTGGGTTCTAATGTTGTTTGCAGAGCTGCCGACGATGCAACTACACGAATTGTCAGACGGCCGGCGAACGGAGTACAGCAGGCTACTACAGCAGCTTCACGAGATGACTCAGGACCTCGATGTCAAACTACCAATATACTGGATTGTATTGAGATCGGATAGTATGATCCGCAATCTCGTCGCAATCGTGAGTGCCTTTCGTGCGTGCGCACATTTTGTCGTGTTAAGCTTGTCTTCTTTCCAGGTCTCATTGGTGGCACATCAAAGGGCCAGTTATTCGAGAAGGTCGAACCTGGTCATAATTGACCCCTCTGCTCTCAAGAGCATGCACAACTTACTACAAAGTGCTATCGAACGCTTCAGACATCAGACGATGGAAGCTGCTGTCGCACCGCAACAAATGGGTGGTGGACTTGCTGATCGACCATTCTCCCCACCTTCCGCTCCAAACGACATTCCCTCCACTCTGTCTATCCCTCCAATTCTCATCCCAGACTTAACTGGACGTATCACCCGATGCAGCCAAGACCCCGTCTCTGGCGGTACATACGGAAATATTTACAAATGTATGTACCACGGACCAGATGGCGATGTACAGGTTCGCGTGGATGTTACAGTTCCCCGACGTTTATCGACGTATCACTCACCCACAGGTCGCCGTCAAAGCAATTCGACTGCAATTCTTCAATACGGAGGTAATGTTTGCATTTCGGAGAGAGCTCGGGGTTTGGAAGAGATTGCATCATTCTAATATCTTGAAGTTCATGGGTATTGTTAGAGATTTTGGCTCCTCTGTGGCTCTGGTTGCTCCGTGGATAGTCAACGACACTCTGACGTCGTTCCTCAAGTGGAACAATGGGACCCTCACGCTACGTGATCGTCTGCTTCTGGTGAGAACTTCGAGGACTTTCCCGGTTTGCGCCCTGGAGCTCATCGTTTCGTACCCAAGCTCCGTGACGTAGCCGCTGGCCTCAACTATCGTGAGTGAACGCAGGCATTCACATAACAAGAATTAATGACTGTCTCCCTCAGTTCATACATTTAGCTTCAATGTGAACGGACAAACGTACTCTCATCCAGTCGTCCATGGAGACCTCACTGGTGTAAGGTTCCTCGTTTGTTCCAATTCCTCATACTAATAATTGATTGAAAGACCAACGTCCTTATCGGTAATGATGGAACTGCATACCTTGCAGACTTTGGTCTTTCCGGAACTTTAACACAATTGCTCGGCGTGACATCCCTCGCGAAGATGAGCTGTCATTCAAGAGCTATGAGGTGGACAGCTCCTGAAGTTCTTTCAGTGGAGGAATCAGCCTCGGCACTCACTACTCAAAGCGATATCTACTCCTTTGGTTGCATAATGCTTCAAGTACGTTGTTTGCTTTTGCTATCGCAGCTTATTACAGCTTACTAATTCGTCTTGCAGATCTTGACGGGAAACGTTCCTTGGCGTCACTTGAAAAATGATTTCGCAATTTGGTCGAAAGTGACTGCAGGGGAAATACATCCTCATCCCCATGGTGTTATTGACCCGCACTGGGATTTTGTGACCCGTTGCTGGTCTAAGACACCTACCGATCGACCTTCTGCCAAGGAAGTACTCCAATTTATTGACAGCGAGCTTGGTACGATTGCGCGAATGGTGTAACTTGCTGTCGGAAGTCGGAGGTCCCCCTGGACCTTCGAATGCAACGTCATATCATCGGTCTGATTGGGAGCTGAGAGCGCCATCCTGGCCACTAGATCCATTGTACATGTCATATTTGTCCGCTATGGTACTGGGTATATGCAATACCTTATGGCTGTTACCTCGGTTCAAGCGCCATTGACAACATTTTACCTTGCGCGATTCCTCCACGCTCGTTATTGGAGCACAAGGAGTGTACTGATATTTGTTGTTCGATGGCTCGCAAGCGATACACCTGCTAGGGGGGGAAATAGTAGAACTGGAGGAAAATTAAGTGTTCTAGAGGACGAAGAAGCAAGCGCTCGCGTCAAATCGAGCTTGAGCACGGATGACCGAACCCCGTTTCGAAGCAGACCAACCTTCCGACTCGCATAGTGCATCTGCTTTGTGCTGGTTATGCTTGACGAGGGGGAAGTAAGTGGATGAGGGTTTCGGCGCGGTTGAAGTAGAGGTTGGTTTGGGATTACTTGAGGCGGAAGGTGATTTTGACGTGGACCGCCGGTTTACTCCCAATAGAATTAGAAACCAGGTTCGAGGAGTCGATCAAGCCTGGAGCAAGGTCTGAAGCAGTTAGCACCCATCGACTTACGCTTCGCTGTCTCCACCCTTGCGTTCCAGTAGACAGGTCGGTCACCCACGAATCGATCGCTAACACTTCGATTCAAGGACAATGTAAGCACGCTGGCTTACCTGAGTTCCCATACTCAGTATATATACTGTCGCTGATACTGAAAGCTAAGCTTGTATTCTACCTTTTGGTGTAACGGTTATGCGCGTGCGGCAGTCTGACCTACTTACAGACAAGGGCGAAGACGAACTTTCTGCTGCGGAAATGATTATCACGCCGTAAAAGAGAAATGTGTTATGTATATACAGAAAGATCTCTCTCTGATCTGAGACCACCTCCGAGTCTTAAGTTATCTCTCTCTTCATGTCCAACAAGCTACTTACAGATGCGTTCCAAAGACAGAATCTACAGTTTCCCATTGCGAATAGGCATTCATGCCAACCTTCATGCGCTTCATGGTTGCCTTCAACGCTTCGTCCTGCACGATAACGATACCGACGCAGAGCATCGATATTCCTGACCTGAGGCTGGATGAATTATGAACAATGTTGTTCGGCTGACATGCTGCGACGATATGTGCATTTCCGCCGAACGATGATAAGCTTTAATAAACAGAAGCGCACCCAGTTCTACCCAAATCGGCACAAAGGTGAGGTGAGGGGAGAAGCAGACACGTACTACATAGTACAAAGCAGTGTCCAGTGGTCGGGATCCCATAAAACGGCAGTGCAAGTGCGCATGCGGTGAGAACAGTACGTACGTAAGAGGACCCAATGAAGTTGAAAGCAGGCGAATAGGAAGAAAATTCTTCAAGAGCGAAAGTTACGGACGCAGCGCGGGGCACGGGCGGATGAGAATATGATGGCGTTAATATTACGAGCGGAGGTGTCGAAAAGGGCGTTTGCGAGTGCGGGAGAGGGTAATCGACAGGCAAGGACAGATGGCTGTGCTAGCGAAGTTCGCTACCCAAAGTGTGTCATCGTGTGACTGTCCGATTAACTGCCTAATTTCCGGTAATTCTTTCATGTCCTGAGGGCGCCTCTCAGAGGGCCAATATATTTCTACATGGAACTTCCAGAAGTTCCACTGGTACACAGTCACACAGCAATGTAGTAAGTACTCTTACGTAGATAAGTCGGTCAGCCTATCTGCCGTAGCGCAATGTGATATAAATTGTCCAGCGGTCTCGGGCAACCGTTTAACAACTGATACTGCTACTCATTACATCCTGCGGGTCGTAGATGCCAGACCAAACACTGGTCATTTGCGTCCGGCCACGCTTTATTCTTTAGATACAACCTACTTTGGTACACGGTCCCGTCCAGCGACAGAGCGTCGTCTCCATCCATACCTTGAAATGGCCCAGAATGAGCGTACCCTCCCAGAACTGATGCAGAGGAGGAAGCATACCGATGATATTATTGGAGGAAACCAAGCACATCTGTGAGTTGTATCAACGTGTTGTGCAAGCTTCCTATTTACACGCATTCCAGTAATACAGTGGCCTCTGCTGCTGGTTCAGCAGGTGTTATACAGGGTGGTGGAGTCTCGTCCCAGCAACTCTGGCTGCAGTCAGGCTGTGCCACCCCAATTCTTGGAATGAATCCTGGTGTCAGCGCTCCTTCGATCGGAGATCGGCCAAGCGCCAATCCTGTGTTCCCGTATGAGCAGCTGGGTCTGCACAGCGCGTCCCAGGGAACTTTCCCGAACCGGGTACCAACTGCTGGTATCAGTATGGTTCCCGTACCACAGGGACCGTCATCGTCATCCGTGATGCCGAACGGGATGCAACCCCCGCAGTTAACTGAGAAGAAACAAACCATCCAATCGCGACCCATTCTACCGCTAACTCAGGCGCAGCTCGCACACGCAGAGGACATGATCCAGAATCTGAAGTACGCTTACTCCGCAAGTGGGTCGTCTTCTTCATACGTGTTCGCCGCAGATTCTAATCTTGTATGCAGAACTCCCGACGATGCAACTACACGAATTGTCAGACGGCCGGCGAACGGAGTACAGCAGGCTATTACAGCAGCTTCACGAGATGACTCAGGACCTCGATGTCAGACTACCACTGTACTGGATTGTTTTGAGATCGGATAATATGATCCGCAACCTCGTCGCAATCGTGAGTGGCCTGACTACACGCGTGCGTGTATGTCCTCGTGCTAAGCCCGTCTTCTTTCCAGATCTCATTGGTGGCATATCAAATGGCCAGTTATTTGACAGTGTCAAATCTGGTCATAATTGATCCCTCCGCTCTAAAGAGCATGCGTAGCTTACTACACAGTGTTATCGAACACTTCAGGCATCAGACGATGGAAGCTGCCGTTGCACCGTAACAAATGGGTGATGGACTTGCTGGTGCTGTCATAAATCGACTATCCTCCCCATCTTCTACTCCCGACATCATTCCCTCCGCTCAGTCTATCCCTCCATTTCTCATCCCAGACTTAACTGGACGTATCACCCGATGCAGCCAAGACCCCGTCTCTGGCGGTACATACGGAAATATCTACAAATGTATTTACCACGGGCCAGATGGCGATGTAGAGGTTCGCGTGGATGTTACAGTTCACCGACGTTTACTGACGTATCACTCACCCACAGGTCGCCGTTAAAGCAATGCGACCGCATTTCTTAAATACTGAAGTGATCTTCGTATTTTGGAGAGAGCTCGGGATTTGGAAGAGGTTGCAACATTTCAATATCTTGAAGCTCATGGGTACTACTAGAGGCTTTGGTTCCTCCGTGGCACTGGTTGCTCCGTGGATAGACAACGGCACCCTGACGTCATTCCTCCAGGGGAACAACGGGACCCTCACGCTACGTGATCGTTTGCTTCTGGTGAGAATTTCAAGGACTTTCCCGGTTTGCACCATCGAACTCATTGTTTCGTGCCTAAGCTCTATGACATAGCTGCTGGTGTGGACTATCGTGAGTGAACATAGGCATGCACATAGCAAGAATTAATAACTGTCTCCCTCAGTCCATACATTTAGCTTTGCTGTAGACGGACGCATGTACTTTAATCCAGTCGTCCACGGAGACCTCACTGGTGTAGGTATCTCATTTGTTGCAATGTCTCATACTAATGATTGACTGCCAGAACAATGTCCTGATCGGTAGCGATCGAACCGCATATGTTGCAGACTTTGGCCTTTCCGGAACTTTAACAAAATTCCCTGGCATGACGTACCTCGCGTACGTGAGCCGTCATCCAGGAGCAGTGAGATGGGCGGCCCCTGAACTTCTTTCTGCGGAAGAGCCCGCCTCTGTAATCACCCCTCAGAGCGACATGTATTCCTTTGGTAGCATTATGCTTCAAGTAAGTCGTCTCCTTTTCCCTTTTGCTAGCAACACAGCTCACTACGTACTTCGTGCAGGTTCTGACGGGAGTGGTCCCTTGGCATCACTTGAAAAATGATTTCTTAATCTGGTCGAAAGTGACTGCAGGGGACGTACATCCTCGTCCAGAAGACGTTTATGTCACCGACGAGCACTGGAGTTTTATGACCCGTTGTTGGTCTATGACACCCGTTGATCGGCCTTCTGCCAAGGAGGCACTTCAATTTCTTGAAAGCGCGCTCGCTCGGTACGCCTGAGCGAATGTTGTAATTTATTCGTTCATGTACGTACCCAATACTTACCGTAGTGGTCAAAGAACAAATGCATTGCATTACATGTACTATCTCTGGCCCGGTCTTTTCGATATTCGGGTAGTGACTCAACAACAACACAACATTTAAAAGGCGACAAGCTCTAGGTGAGCAAGCGCATTACATAGGAAAATGATTGATTTTCTACATAAGTTCATACGTTTAACTTCTCTGAAGACGGACGTACAGACTTAAACCCCGTCGTTCACGGAGACCTCACTGGTGTAAGGACCTTTGTTTGTTCCATCCCTCATATACCAATGATCAATCGCAGACAAATGTCCTCGTCGATAGACATAGAAAGCGGTACCTCGCAGATTTCGGCCTTTCCGGGTAGACTCGTAACTAGTCTGGATTACGTCTTTGAGATGTTAGGAACTCTAGTCAATTGACTTGTCCGTGGTTAGTATACGCCAGGCTGGTCACGAGCCTACTTTCCGAGACTTCAAAAACAGTTGACCGGCATGACGCACCTCGGAAATATGAGCTGTTATCCAGGAGCAGTGAGATGGGCACTGGGCAGCTCCTGAACTTCTTGCTGGGGAGGACTCAGCAGTCACTACTCAAAGCGATATTTACTCGTTTGGTAGCATCATGCTTCCAGCAAGTTGTCCCCCCTTGCTAGTGCAACCTACTAAGCCGTTCTACAGGTTTTGACCGGAAATGTGCCCTGGTGTCACTGAGGAGTACTGGAATTTTATCGCGTGGTGCTGGTCTATGCTCCCCAGCGACTGGCCCACTGCCGAAGAAGCGCTTCTTTTTGTTAATCGCGAGCTGATCTCGCTGCGATCGCGGGCGATCGACTGATTCACAATTTATTATTGCGTGTGCTCACCGGATCTGCGGATAATGTGCTACGCAGCGCCTACGCTATATGTACGGTTAGATCTGTTCGATGCTGACGGAACGCATGTCAGTACATACTCCCACAGACTACAGCTATTGTCTTCACGAAGTTGATGTGTCTCACAATAAGTACGTCTCTGTAGACTTGCTTGATTCAGACCGAAGCTAGCGCTGATCGCTCTCACTTTCCAGTGTATGTATTGCAAGCCAATGGCAAGTATATTAAATACTATAATAGTAAACAAGCGCATCATACTGATATGATATGGTATTCGCTCAATCCCAACGACCGAACTCGCGATCAACAATTAAAGTGCTTCCTTGGCATACTGATATGACGTGGTGTTCGCTCAATCCTAACGACTGAGCTCGCAATCAACAAATTGAAGTGCTTCCCTGGCAGAAGGCCGATCGGTGGGTGTCATAGACCAGCAACGGGTCATAAAATTCCAGTGACGGTCAGTGACACAATCGGGACGAGGATGTATTTCCCCTACAGTCACTTTCGACCAGATTGCAAAATCATTTTTCAAGTGACGCCAGGGAACATTTCCAGTCAAGACCTCCAGGACGAGTTAGCAAGCTGCGGTAGGCCACGCAAATAACGTACTTGAAGCATGATACTACCAAAGGAATATATATCGCTCTGAGTGGTGATTGCAGAACCTGATTCTTCCACTGAAAGAAGCTCGGGAGCTGCCCATCTCATTGCTCCTGGATGACAGCTCATCTTCGCGAGGGACGTCACGCCAAGCAATGGTGTTAGAGTTCCCGAAAGGCCAAAGTCTGCAAGATATGCAGTTCTATCACTACCGATGAGGACATTGCTCTGGTAGCCAATCATTAATACGAGGGATTGGAACATATGAGGGACCTTACACCAGTGAGTTCTCCGTGGGTAACTGTATTAAAGTACGTCTGTCCGTCTACAGTGAAGCTAAACGTATGAACTGAGGTAGAGAGTTAGTAGTTCTGGCTATATGAATGACTGTTCACTCACGATAGTCGAGGCCAGCGGCTATGTCACGGAGCTTGAACATGAAACAGTGAGCGCAAACCGGGAAAGTTCTTGAAGTTCTCACCAGAAGCAGACGATCACGCAGCGTGAGCGTATTGTTGTCGTTGAGGAACGACGTCAGAGTGTCATTGGCTATCCACGGAGCAACCAGTGCTACAGAGGAGCCAAAGCCTCTAGTAGTACCCATGAACTTCAAGATATTATGATGTCGCAACCTCTTCCAAATCCCGAGCTCTCTCTCAAATGCGAACATTATCCCGGTGTTGAAGAATTGCGGTCGAAATGCTTTGACAGCAACCTGTGGGTGATTGATGCGTCAGTAAATGTAGGGGAACTGTAACATCCACGCGAACCTGTACATCGCCGTCTGGCCCGTGGTACATACATCTGTAAATATTTCCGTATGTACCGCCGGCAACGGGATCTTGGCTGCATCGGGTGATGAGTCTAGTTAAGTCTGGGATGGGCATTTTGGGGATTGACTGAGTCAAGGGAATGTCATTCGGAGTGGTAGGTGGGGATGGTGGACTTAGGAGAAGACCAGTAAGTCCACCACCAATTGCTTGCGGCGTGACGACGGCATCCAGTATCTGACGTCTGTGTTCGAATTGCGCAATGACTTGTTGTAGTAAGTCATACATGCTCTGTAAAGCGGGTGGATCGATTATGACCCGGCGTGACTCTATTGAACAACTAGCCCTTTGATGCATTACTAATGACACCTGAAAGAAAAACATACTTAACGCGACAAACACGCAAGAAGGGCACTCACGATTGCGACGAGGTTGCGGATCATATTATCTGAACGCAACAAAATCAAGTACATTGGTAGCTTGGCATCAAGGTCCTGCGTCATCTCGTGAAGCTGCTGTAGTAGCTGGAAGTACTCAATTCGCTGGTCGTCTGATAATGAATGCAGTTGCATCGTCGGCAGTTCTGTCCAGAAGATAAGATCCTGCGGCGAGCATATATGAATGAAACGACGCACTTGCTGAGAAAACTCGTTTCAGATTCTGGATCACGTCCACTGCGTGTACGAGCTGCTCCTGAGTTGGCGGTAGCATGGGTCGCAACTGGATGGTGGGATTCGTCCCAGTCATTTGCGGAGATTGCATCCCGTTGGGCATCGCGGATGGATGCACCTGTGGTGCGGGAAACATGCTGGGACCAGTAGTCGACACCCATATCGGGAAGGCCCCTTGAGGTGTGCTGGGTGTACCCAGCCGCTCATTTAAGGACACATGATTGACATACCGGAGATCTGCGGTCGAAGGAGCGCTAGCTTCAGAGCTCGTTCCAAAAAGTGGAGTGGGACAGGCTGACTGCGGCCAAAGTTGCTGGGAAGCTCTGCTACGCAGCAGAGTTTGACGAGCAGCGGACATTCTATGACCAGAATGGATGTAAATAGGAAGCTTGCGTAATGCACTGGCATAGCTTACAGATCCCCCAAGCATCTCTGTTCTGGGAAGGTAGGCAGCTTCTTGGCCGATGGTTGCCTCCCAGGTATCAGTGAATGATGTTTCGCCCCCGGACGGGGAGAACCATAACAACGCTTTGTACCAACTTTAGCTTTAGTCGACGTGGAAGTGGCCGGACGTATAACCTGAATAAAGCCTGCTTGCGCCTCCATCTTCCGCCAAAGTGTGCACGACTGTCTGTAGGCGCCCAAGAGTGCGAGGGGAAGTGGATGAATGATGCGAGTCGTGATAGTAATGTTAAAGAGCGAGAACTAAGGTAGCGTGAGTCTGTAGGACCGCTAGTAAGTATCATGTATAGTATAATATGAATGGTATGCGCACCTCAGTCAATGGTAGAAAGACTGAGGTGCGAGTATAGCGTCTAGCCATCCTTAAAGAGAAAAGAGAAAATGGTCAGTAACTAGGGTGGATGACGTCCAGTGACACTGGCAGCTAAGGTACATAGAACTGGAACAGTTAGATATATTTATCTGGAACCGGCTCGGTGCTCTGACGGATCACCTCTCAACACTCCCACTCGTCAGAGCGCCTGGCAGGTCTTGACGACGTAGTCCCATGTTTTCCCGATGCTGGATCCCAGCTGGGCGAGGTAATGCCTTCGTTAGACTATCGGCAATCATCTCCGAGGTGGATTTGTACTGGAGTTCGATCTTGTTCGTGTCGACGAGGTTGCGGATGAGATGGTAGTGGACGCGAATATGTTTGGCTCTTTCATGGAATCTTGGATTCTTCGAGAGCGCAATACTGGACTGGTTGTCTCCATATAGGAGTGCGGGATCGTAGAGTTCGGGGTCAAGGCGGAAGTCGTGTAGAAGCTGGATTAGATATAATGCTTCGCGTGAAGCATTCGATAGACCTATATATTCGGCCTCCGTGGTCGAGGTAGCGACCACAGATTGCTTCTGAGACTTCCAACTAATGGGCCCTCCGAACAGTTGATAGACATAAGCGCTGGTGGACTTGCTATCGTCTTGATCTGCAGCATAGTCCGAATCCGAGTGTCCAACGAGTCCCTCGTTCGACGAGCCGAAGATGAGTACTAAATCCGTAGTTCCACGAATGTACCGGAGAAGATGTTTGAGTTGACGATGATGGTCGATACTGGGGTTCTCCATGTATCGGGAGAGGCATGAAACTGGGTAAGCGATGTCGGGGCGAGTGGTTCGCATAGCATAGTTGAGTTCACCGATAGTTCGGCGATATGGGATCGACGCAATGGCGTCCGCTTCTTCACTCGTTGGGGGACGTGTAGCCTTCTGCAAGGTTACTCCAGGTGTCATAGGTGTACTGACAGGATTGCACAGTGTCATG
>NW_024537709.1:0-76148 GCF_016628075.1 Suillus paluster | reverse complement strand
TGACAGCGCTGATATATAATTGCTGGTGTGCCCAACAAGAGATAATCGTTTCTCCTTTGCACGATCATCATCACAAGTCACCAAATTGGCCCTCACTGGAACGTGATGGCCCATTTGACAGGCAGTTTCCCATGATAGCCTTGGTTCGTCTTTGAAACGGTGCACAGACGATACAGATGTATGCAGGGACGTAGGACGAGTAGGTGGATGAAATAGGAGCAATCCGACGGGAGTTAGAAGAGAACTTTGAACCCCACTGACCAACAACTTAGATGCTGTTTGACTGAAGGTTGTGTTCTCCATAGTTGAAGAATCAGAGGGTCGCTGTTGTCATGTACATTGCAACATAAGTACTTGTACAGTAGTTCATTCTAAATCGTGCACTCGCACAAACACCGGCAAATCCCGATATACTTTTTCTTATTGCTTTCAGCGTTGCTTCTCCCGAATGCACGGGCACTGTTCATGCCACCATTTATTGTGTGATTTTAAAATTATTCCGACAATAATGTTTTTATTCTGACGAGTTTAAAACTCTGTTATGTCACTTCTTTCGTAGTATTTACACCGACGTTAACGATCAGCCACGATCAGCCACTAATTTTCGGTGTGCCACCAGCTTACATCAAACGCCCCGTTCTTACAATAGTAGATATCGGAATGTTTCGTGCACACAAACCCCGGCAAATCCCTGCGGGCGTTCCACCAGCATCGTGTGCTATTACGTTTACCACGTCAAGCTGTGCGTTCAACTGAAAGTTAACCTCACACGTACGCGCTACCCACTGTCAAAAATATGAAATTGATTGAACGAGACACATCACATATGGCCACCCATACCACTTACACTCCACTCAAGTTTTACTTGCCAAAGAGCTTGTAGTTGCAATACTAGACGGCTTAAACCTCCGAGACTTGCTCAATATTGCGCAGACGTGCACGACCATGCGTGGGGTAGTTCTCAACCTCATAGAAAAATACAAACACCAGATCCTGACTCTGTACATCCTTTCTGAGTGTCGTCGCCATCAATTCTTCGCCGTTTTAACCGCCACACGCGGTGTGATTACTGGATCTTGCGCTCTCAACATGATTCTAGGTTCACCTTCATATCCCACCAACAATCTCAATATCATTGTTGCAGCGGGAGAATTCGACACTATGGCACGATTTCTAACCGACGACCTTTTTTTTGTCACCGGTTCTACCACCATACACAGAATTATGCGATCTACAGTCCAAACTTTTACAGAATTCAACCACCTCGGAGCCCGCATCACTCTCACTGAATCTAGGGACAAACAAGATGTTATAAGGGTCATCATCAACTGTCCAACCACCGCTGATATGTCATTTATCACGCCCAGAGGAGCTGCAACTCTTTATCCCACTATGACAATCGCTAACAACAGAAGTTTCAACATCATCTATAGTGAAAGTATCCAGGTTGCGCATGATCTTGGTACATTTGAAGAGATGAAGAAGTCCGAGCTTAAAACTCCGGGGTAAATCACATACGATACTTAGTTTGCCTCCGTGAGTTACACAGTTTAAGTGGTAGAAATCATGTTTTTGGGCTTGTGCGCATGATGATAGAGAGAACGGAGGAGACTAAGACTAATAGAACGGGGACAAAAAGAGAAAACTGCTACAGCATCGGACAGGCCTTCCTTAAGTGGGCGAGGACTAGGTTGCACGCCACTGAATGGCGCATAGCTGGAGAAAGGTGTGGGCATGACTTCATGGGTGCGTGAGAACAATATAGACAGTCTGACTATGGGAGACTGGTCTTCTTCGAGTGCCTTAGTGCACTGTGCGGTGAGATCTTCCGTCGAAGGCTGGTTACCGCTGGCGGAGAGAGGGTAAGGGAGGGTCATTCTGGCCGCTAAATGGTCAGCAGGGCGAAGGTCCATATATGCTGGGCCATGTGAGTAATGCGTAATGAAGCTTTGAAGCTTAAGCGAGGAGGGTGCTGGCGACAAGCCGATTTAGATCATGGTCTATCACGCTCTGCTCGAGGGGAACACAACTCACATGCAGTCTCCAAGGTGATGATGGTCATCTACACTGTACAGTAAAGCATATCCCAAGCAGACAACAGTTAGCAACACTACTTACAACTACTTAGTCCTGGCGATGTTCGCTATCGTAGAGGAACTGCTACAGGTAGACAATCTCTAGGTACTCACGACTAATGTAAAAAATGTCGTCACTCAAGATATTCGGGAAGTGAACCTCGGCCAAGCCTCCATTTAGCGCCTTCCATGAAAACGCCACCTGCTCCGGGGAAGGCACAAACTGAAGCCCAACACAGTTAACCGGTCTTGAAGCTTCTGAAGCGCGTTCGGGTGAAGGTTTGAACAGGAGGAAGCCAGCCGACTTGCCCCTGATCATTAGGAATTCGCGTGTTCCATCACTGATGACGGAATAGTTGACAATCCCGATTGCGTACGGTGTTCCAGGGCCGCTGAAGATCTCGTTGGCGCTAGCGCTATCAATCTTGATGGCTGGACACAGCGAGCATTCCAATGTCACGTGCATTTTATTGTCATTGTCCCTTGTCGAACGGCGATCGAGAGGGAGTATCACTAGAGGGACTCGCAGTCCAAGACTGGTCATAGTCATATCCAGTCTCCCAGATCCAAGATCCAACCCTCGACCGCCCACGAAGCACTGCGGTGATCGAGGAACAGCACGCGAATTGTGGTAATTTGCAGCCTGGCCCGTCCAGTTCAGGACAGAAGGGTCGCCATCCTGCATGACGGCTTCAATGAGCCTGCCGAAAGCGCGCTCTCCTTCTCCATACGCGATCTGCAGGCTGACATTAAATATTCCCATCAGGGAGTAGGCCATATCCTCGACCCTTGTTGTTTTGCGTCTGGCTGCCCACTGCATCCGCTCATTCACCCAAAATGCAGCTGGAGCGAAGTCGCAGATGTCACGACGAGGAATTCCAGTGGCGCTTTCCAGAGTGCTCAACATGATGCACCCGGAGCGCTCCGTGTCAGGATGTTTGTCATTCGGATTACGCGTCATGGGTATCCAGTGCTGGTTGAAGAATTTGATACGGATGGGTGCAAGGAGTTCTTGTAAGGTCCAACCTCTCTCCGTCCATTCGTCGCGCGGTATGTCGTCCATTGTCTTGCTTTGTGCCAGATGCGCGATGCAGATCTCCGACTTGCGATACCACTGGAACATGGAGCGAATCGACTCGTCGAGCTCGGCACTGCTGCTCTTGTCGATGCAGCAAGTGTCCGACCACGCAAATTCCACATCGTACTCCCTAGCCTTTTCGCAGAAGTTCATCAGCTTTTCAAATCCTGGAGTTTTAAGCTCGGACTTCTTCATCTCTTCAAATGTATCATAGCTGGGCTCTCCTTCGCCCCATCGATGAGACAGAGTGGCGTACTTGACAGTTTTCGATGGTGGATGATAAGACTGAAGAAAACGCGCCCTGAAGTGCTCCCTCACATCCTCACGACTAACAAGCGTCATGTCTGACAGGCGTATAAGGCGGATCGGGATGTGGTTCATCACATGCTGATCGAATTCGTCTAGGCGGTCTTTTGTGGATCGATCCATGACTGTTAAACTATCACAAACCTCAATGAATTTGTGGGACAAAACATGTAGCGTACAATGCCTCTCACCTTGCGTGGGCGTCAATGAATGTTACGATCAGGTAGCGCTGCAAAACGTCTCTATAGACGCGATCGGCTACAAATTATTAGGTGAACTTCAGCATCTTACTTACGGCCACACTTGTACATACCTCAGGCGAGTAGCAAAGTTGCTGATAGCGGTACAATGCCAATACAATTCGTTCTGATCTGTTCATCCAGGTTCATCATCAATCGAACGCATCCTGAGTATCTGTTGGACATAGTAGAAACCTTTACCTCAGGCTGGTGGCAATACGATGCAGACTCGAAGATGCGTTTAGCAGTGGTATCAAGGTGGGCAGGGAAATGCGGGGACCCGATCCAAACGACATTTTATACAAGAGCGCTCAAAGCGGAGACCTGTGCCGAGTATTCGTTGTGATTTATCTAGTAGGCTATGTAGCTACAGCAAGACGTTGCAAATGAAACTGCAGTGCGAGCTGGATTGGTACTTTGTCAAGGTTCCCACAGGTGAATGACTATCACACTCGTGGCTGGCAAATATTAGTGCTATGATTCAGCGCTGTTCAAGTTGTTCCCTGCTAATACACTCTGCCGTATAGGCTCTTTCTCAGTTCCACAAGCGTACTGCACTATTGTCGCGCGTCATCTGAACGATAACTCTCACATTGCTCACCCTTGTTTATCGACTGCAAGCATCAGGCGTTTACTTTTACTTTTGCCTCAGTGTTCACCGTCCAGTCCGATAACCAACGCCTGGAAGACTGGGAGCAGCCATGTTCGTCCACGGAGAGATGTCATCAGTGAATTGGTGGAGAAATGAGAAGGATATATCCCACGGTAGGTAGAGCTAAGAGCACCTAAATGCACCCCGGCCTCACTTTGCTGACACCGTTATGTACGTAGTTCACTGAGCATCCAGCGTCGTTGAATTCCATGTGACTGAACATTTCAAATCGATTTATCAATCTGATATTGCACGGCGACTTGTCGGTATCATCTTCGTTTATTTTTACGATACAGGATTTACTAGAACCCATCCTATTGGGTCCACGTTAGCCCCTCCTGTCACACCCGAGAGCAGCCGACCTACAGACGCTCGCTGCGGTTGTTTCGCATTCCGCGTGCTGTGCAGCTTCAAGCATTTGTATTATGCCCACAGGCCAGTCCCCTCCACGTGGCATAAGTGCTCACTATGTCAATCGCATTTAACAAACCGAGTTCATGCGGGACACTGCAGACGAGGTGTCGATGTGCCCCTCCGGACATCATATAACGATCTTGAAATCACGTCGATCTGCGATTGCTAGTCGGACTTCGCAGCTTTGGTTAAAACGTCTTCCAGAACGTCTCGCTCAACGATGAGAGTTCAATGGTTCCGATTCCCGCCTTCACGAGCGCGTTGAGAGGTTGGGCGAATATCAAAGAATGACTGGCACCGGGTGAATATTGGTTCTTGAACTGTACCATAAACGCAGGAGAAGTCAATCAATTGTGTGAAATCCAGGTTAGAGAAGAGCATGAATAGAGTGCGCACAGACTTGGATGATACGTCCCACAAGGCGGCGTCATCATATGACAAGGTGTCGTTATACCCTATGGAAGCAGCCACGAGTACCTGTTGTTTGAATTGAATGAACGAAAATTCAAACAATTCAAGAAGCACGCCGTGCGTCATCCTCATTTAACTTGGCAAGTTGAAGAGTGTTTGCAGTGCAGGAACCACTGCCTGTACCCGCGACTTGTTGAGGATGAACCATAGCAAAGAGATATCGAGACAAAGGCAGGCATGCCGTATGTGCGAAGTGCCAAGTACAAGGAAGTGTCCATCGTCTTTTTCGAGAAGATGAAGTTGACAGCGATGTGAACGAGCACTGTCGTCAGTACGGGCTTTGTTGATATAAGCAGTGCGAGGCTGTCTCCTTGCGCACATCTACAAGAATGCGTAAGTCCGTCTGTTAAGTGGGAGAAGATTGGATGAGCGTATGCTAGACGATGGCGTTGGTATAAAGGTGGTCTCCATGCAATGTTCGAAACTATTGTTCTCCGCTGGCACCCAAAGCGAAACTGCAACGAAGAAGGCCAAATGCTAAAGGTTGAAGACGCCGAGCATCCTGTTGAATATTGTGACGGGAAATAGAACGCCCACAAGGTTTCCTATGAGCACGCTGGAATGAAAAGAGCTGACTTGCGGTCGGAAGCAACGTCTCTTAAGGAATGTGTAGTTGTGGCCAAAGCCGCTTTATGATCTGATCCGATCTCCATTTGTGTCGAAAATCATATTCGGGATCCACGGGCTAATGTAGATAACGGAAGAGAGATCCCCGGACTGATCGGCAAGATCTGATGGTGGGTTATATGGTAGGACATTCTGCGGGCTCCAGTGCGCGAGACCCCGTCCAACGTGATATCTGCAATGTGTTAGACAATTGTTCTGAATGTTCATAATCTAAACCTACTGTAAGTCATCGACGCCCAGGCGGTTTGCAAAAGTAGGGGATCTGAAATATATGAGTACATACATGCGGTGGAACATCATGTTTGCTATTTACAAATGAAGGTAGGCCACTGGACACATACCTATGACTGCACGCCACTGCGTGTGAGGGGTGATACCGAGAGCCCGATGGACAATAAGTACTGGAAAGATACGAACAGGTGAAAATGCTTACAAAATCTCATCAACGCAGGGGGCGTCACTACTGGTGACACTGGCAAGAATGAATCCAATACTCTCAAACTGGCGCCACATGCCTGAACCCGATCTGCTAAGTTCACGACCCCAAGAAGATATGATCCGAGCAATACCAATGATGAGCCAATTGATTGCCGCAAGACTGACTGTAGTCCAAAATACGATACAGGCAATGGCATACAACGAACCAAGTGGTCCTGGATGAAGCGGCGTGGTTTCCACAATGTCTCACTTCCAAAGGTTGACAGCACACAGTTCCGTATTCATAGTTGTGAGGAAATTCTTGGCATCAAATAGTATGGACGCGGAGAGGGCGGTCGCAATGAGTCGCATACGATCACTAAGGTATGCGTGATAAGTGTCGTAATTTCCGTGGAGCGGGTAGTTTGAAGGAGAGAGTACGAGATGCGCAGTTAAAGAACGTAAGAAAAGAATACGCACAGAGACTGGTGCTGTTGGCTGCGGAATCGACGATATGCTGGGAAGTGTTCCCCACAATCGTGAGATTCGACGTCTGTCCATTTGGGAGCACATAAGCTCACCTTAATGTACTGAGGGGAAACCGTTCCAGAGGACTAATAGCAAAGTGAAAAGAGAGCTGTCGAAGCGGAGCACGAAATGTGAATAAGCATAACACGCGTAACAAAGAGTGAAGTAAGGCGTGCTAACACTGGCTAAAATACTTACCCGAACATCATCAAGACCGCTTAGAAGCAGCCGCACAACCGGCCACTTCCATGCTGTCCGCCTCCTGCGGATCGTTGTTGTGAGGTTTCGGTGAAGGAGTAGAAACATAGTTTTCACATCCGCTGCAGCGTTGCACTACAATCGAATGGATAAGATTGGAAAAAGTGGGGAAAATAAACCGAGCGTACCTCTTTACCCCTGCGCAAGAGGAACATCAGTAATAGGCAATGCATGACCTGAATGAACGAGCAACTGGGTTGATAGCCGGAGAAGTAGCAGAGTATCAAAGGTAAGAGTTAGTGCACGAGCCTCAGTCAACGGTTAACGAGACTGAGGTGTGAGGACGGGCGTCTGTCGCCTTAGATATGTAGCGCAGAATGAAATAAAAATACTCGTAACTCTGAGGATAATAGGATGCAGTTTTTAGTTAGTACGCACGCCATATTTAAAAAGCTAGTGGTCATACCTATCCGAGCGGTCGTGTACGCCAGTCTTTCTGACACTGACGAGTTGAACTGCTGCACTGTATGTCTACCACACGACGCTCCAGACCAACTCGCCAGCGCCTGCGATGAATACGCCACTTTATTATGTGCAATGAGCTTGTCATCGTTGATAGTCGAAGCTGCGCAGAAGTGTGTTAGGTTGATATCTGTACTTGGAATTAGGTTCGAAATCTAGAGAACGAGACAAACGCTCACCACTGGTAGGAGCTATATACGCTTTCTCCTCGATGCTTCCCATGCAGCAGTCCAACAGCATCTCATGAACCGTAAGATCAACAAGGGTGCTGTTATTATCAGAGGGAGGTGAAGGAGGTGTGGCAGCACATGCAATGGAGTTATGGGGAAAGAGGGCGAGAAAGGATAGCGTGCCCAAGGAGGGTTATTGGGAGTGAGACACACCGGAATAATACTATATGTGATTCAAACAGGGTAGACTCAACCCACACGACTCTTTTTCGCCTTCCTCGCCCTTCCTCGCCCCCTCTCATCCCCATCCCCATCCTTCTCCCTCGTCCCTTTCTCCTTCTCCTTCTCGGAACCGCCGTCTATGGTGGGAGAAGCGACGTCAGATTGGTGGAGGTTGGATTTAGGTTGGGGTCTGTTGCGTGGTTGGGTGAGCATCACTGAAAGTGAAGATGTGGAAGTCTGGACATGGGTTTTGCGGTGGGCTTGGGCGAGTCGGATGCCTTAGAAGCGGTAGCACTAGTAGCTGACCTGGGCGAGGGATTGTTGACTGCTTTCGCATTTGCCTTCTTCCTTGTGATTATACTGGCGGAGACGGATACGCTGTGCTTGCATTTCCGGCTGTGGTACCCTACCGAAGCGCGTGGGACTATGTTATCGTCGTGGATGGACGAATCTGGAGGAAGCGCACACGTTAGATGTCTGTCTGTATCTGTCATCAGTGTTTGAAATATGAAGTACAATATAGATACTCACTGTATGTCTCCCCTTATAGCACCATCCCAACACTTCCCTCACAGCAGCTCCACACCGTCTGATACGCCAAGTGATCAACAAGTGCACCCTCACCATCGATGCGGCAAGATGTGTCCATGTTTGAAAGATCGAAGGATACGTGGCAGCGCACGCAATGGAGTTGGGGTGACGGGGATTGGTCGCAGGAGAAACGGGAGACGATGGTGAGTGTGTGTGGGGAGGGCGGTGGTGGTGGTGGAATGTTTGAGGAGGGACGGAACGTATGAGGTCATAGAGGGCTGTTGGGTCTATTACCTCAGGCTGAGACTCGGGCTCGGGTTCGGGGGAGTGAGAATTCGGCTGGGGATAGGAAGAAGGGGGTTTTGTGTGAGAAATTGAGGGAGATGTCGAGGGTGTATGTAGTTGGGTATTGGATGAAGGATCGAGCTTGCGAGCGAATAGACCAAAGACCATTGTTTATCGTTCTGACCGTCTGCTCTGCTCGATACTTGAAGATAATGAAATCAGAAAACAAAGGAAGGATGGTAGAGAAGATATCTGAAAGCTAGTAAATTATAATCTGTAGCGTGCCCTTCTCCTCGAGGTCAACGCGTGCAGCATACCACCTATGTATCCGGGTTTCGGTGCGCCACCGAGGTGACGGGTGACGCCGCTCGAAAAGGTAACTGCGCGTCACGAAGCCACCCGCCGGTACACGCTTGGGTGACGCCATCGTCTCGGTGGAGTACATAGGCAGGGAGGATTACCAGCCTGCCGCTGCCCGCCGAATACATGCCGACCGATGAGGACGAGAACACACTGCGAGCAAGAGCGAGACATCTTGCAGGCTGCCAGCTGCTCCTTGGTGTGTGTTTCCGTGCGTGTTTCCTCTACTCCTCTTCCTTGGCGCATTCTCGTTCAGCTGTGTCCTCTTAGTTTTCTTTATAGATCCATGCTACTATGGCCTTGTAACCGAGGGTCAGTAATACCACAAAGGGAGAGAGAGGTGTGAGTCCCTCATTTTGCAGATGACCTGACCTTCCGGTTTTGCAGACGACTCTCTTCCCCATTTCGAAAAGACAACTCCTCCCAAGACAACCTCCTCTGTTCCCGTTCCCGAGGCCTCGCTGTGGCATTCTCGAACTGAAAGTTGTCAGCATTCTCATCTTATTGTCTGTGGGTGCAATTCTTCTCTTGCCGGTGGTGTTCTCGAACTGAAGGTTGCCGCTAGCATTCTCACAGCATTCTCGTCATCTTACCATCCTAGTTCTTTTTTTTTTTGCTGAATCAAATAGATCTTTTCGAGAAAAACTGTGATACTACAATATGTGCTCATTACAGAGGTAGAGTATGAAAAAATTATGCCAATGAAAATAGAGAAGATCGAGCTCGATCGAGCTTGTGAGCGAAGAAGACTGTCAGCGAGAGATGAATCAAGGGTAATTGGCAGCTGCTGCGAGTGCATCCTTGGTGCCACTCCCACCCCCCTTCTGCAGATACTCACAGAACGTGCGAGGCTTTTTAAGGTCAGGGTGGGTCTCGTACTTCTCGCGCAGAAAACGGAGTGCCAGGTTGACACTCCAGTTCGGCTTCCGTGCGAGTGTCTCGACCAGAACTGTGATTTTTTTCCGTCGGCAGTTTTCTGTTCGCAGAGTGCTGATGTTACGTCTCCAGCGTGCCTGCCAGCGCTCGTCAAGGTCACGGACTGCGAGAAATCCATTCAACCCAGCAACATACTCATCCCAAACTTGCATGATGCGGGTGACAGGTTGGAAGGTGTACAGGGGAAGATAATCCCCTGATACCCACTCCCAGCTATGCTTCAGCAGCCGCTCGGCACCAAATCAGTCCACCAGAGAGGTCCATTGCTGCTGACGAGCATCGAGGTCTGCAGCAGTAGCAGCATCAGTGCTGGTAGCCACAGAAGTTGGTGGGGGAATGATGATGGGCATGGCGGGAGGGGCAGGATGAGCAGTGGGGGGTGGGAAGAGTGAAAGTGGAGCGATCTGTGGGCCTGAAGATACACTTGATGCTGCTGTTGTGGCTGATTTGAGGGGAGGAACTGCAGGACCGAGTGCCACTGGAGGTACTACAGTGGCAGGCAGAGCACCTTTCGACCTATCAGTTTCTTTTCCCTGTGTGTGAAAAACTGCTGACTGTGACTCACCATGACGACGACGACGAGGTCGACCAGACTCAGCTGCCATCTCCAGTCGTGAAACCTGTTCGCGAAGCAGTGCAAGCTCTTCTGCATTCTTTCGGTTGGCTTCTTCCTGTGCAAGGCGTGATGATGCGACGAATCCTTGCATGCTTCGGGCATACTGCTCTGGGAGGTGTTGCAGTGCCAACCGGGCCTCCTTGTCGACCCTGGTGAGCACGGCTGTCGAGCTTGCTGCAAATTCATGGAACACATCACCTCGAAAGGGTGCAAACCCAAATATTGGGCATGTTGGGTCTTTGACAAATAGGACAGCAGCATCCTGTATAAGGACCCGACGGAGCCACATGAGGAGTCGCAGGAAGCCCTTCAAGGCAATATCCCGTCCCGCACGGACCGAGCATTGCCTCTCGCTGCTGCAGGGCAGCACTCTCCTGCTCGACCCATGGAAAAATCTGCGAGAGGAGCTCTGCAGGAGGCTCTGGTTTCGAATCACAGGTGAGGGCAAGCTGTCAGATGGCAGACACTAGCTTACCGAGATGGTCCCGAGCTAGGAAGTACTGCTCGGGCTTCCTTGCATTGAACATGGCCGCACCAAGCAGCCCTTCGAGCGGGAGGGCACGGTCGTAACAGTTGGCAAAGGCATCATTGACACTCCAGCAGCCGATGGCTTTCACATCATTGCCAGATGCCCCATGTGCTCATGCAGTCTTCGCCGTGAAGTGTCGGGTGGCGTGCGTGGCCTTCGTCAGGCTAATATCATTCTTGCTGTGTATGAGCTTGACTCGGTCGTAGTGATCTGTGGGGAGGTTCGATGATCCCGATTTTTGTACCTAGAGCACGCAGAAAGAAACACCCACTGTCATAAGACATCTGCCTGTCAGGTCTCTCACCCCAGAAGACATACAGGTCGTACCACGACCGGTGGCCAAATTCACCATATCCCACCTTCGAGAACTCAGGAGCAAATTCAGGGACAGGTTGTGAGACTATGTGAAAGCACGCGAAAAGAAGCATGGCAAGGGCTCCGACAGGGCAGAGCTCTACATGAAAATGTCGCAGGGTGCCATGCTCGTCGAGACGGCCATGTTGGTTGCTCTTCGCATTGTCAGCCAGTGCCACGAGCACCTACATACATACACCACACAGCGGCATCAGCCCTGATCTAATACTGACTACAAACACTGTGTGATTGCTCACCGGGACAGTGTACCCCAACTGAATGTCATCTATGCAAACTTCAGAGAGGAAAAGATCGGACAGCTGCAACATTCTGGTGCCTTCACCTCGCAATGCTGTTGAGGCACCAAATAGCAGCATGGCACGGTCACGGAGACCGACAAACACCTGACGAGTGCCCGAGAATTTGGTCAGGCACCATGCCGAGCACTTTGTGAGCTCTTCGGTGGTGTATGCATCTGGGCAAGGGCAGAGACATCAATCGCGACCCTCAAAACAGGCACAACGAGCAAAGGAACACTGACCTGACAGTGGTCCCAGAGGCTTTGAGTACCTGGGAGCTCTCCGCACGCTTCGGCTCGTCATGTTTGGCAGCAGACTCAATTTGCCGGATGCGGTTGTCGTCACACAGCCGGACTTGAGCCTCAGGCACACCAAGGTAGAGGTGGTAGTGGCTCATCCGCCAGTCCTCAAGGGCACTGATGGCCTGCTGGATAACGGACTTCCCGACATTCGAGCCAGGGATGGTGTTGCTCGATCCTGGTTTCCGCTGATGAAAAAAGGAGGAGTCAATCAGCATAGATCAACGAGCCATCAGGCTCAGGAACCCACCTTCTCTCGGGTTCGCTCGTGGTTGAGAAATATGAGCACCTTGGCTGCCAAGATCAGCAGCGCGGGGACAGAGGTCCATGCTGGGGTATCAGCAACCATCTCAGCTTGGTATCTGTCCCAGTAGGTGATATAATTGCGGACGTGGCGTGCATATGCCTCGTTGGTACCCTTGTCGGCACGCTCCTCCGCCACAAGGCGGAGCCGAATTTCGTGGGAGGTCACATCCAGTGCATCGAGGGAGCGCTGCATGCCATCGGAGGCAGCAGCAGACGGCTCAACAAGCGCGGCTGCACAGGGAGCTGGCGACGGGTCCTTGACGGAGATCTCGCTAGGATCCATGGTGATCAGTCCATCAGGGATGGGAGGGTGAGCACCAGCAACGAGGCATGATGCGACAGGTTCGGTACCTGGTCCTATGAGCAGCAAACTGTCAGTACCGCCAGCAAACACACACACATCGAAAGAGACACGCACCTGGTGCAGTGCCAGCACCGCGGCACTTCTGCCTTGCCCTGGAGGCAAGGTGCTCACTCGAAGAGACAGGAGGGGCATGATGCGGAGCTGGGCCAACTCGCAGTTGAACCCGCGGGCGCTTAGCAGGGCGTTTGTCGAAGACGTCAGATGGGTTATCGTGACACATCTTTGCAGGTGCGTGGCTCGCGTCGGAACTCATGGTTAAGGGATCTGAAACGACGAAGGGAACACATCAACCTGGGAAACATCGCAGACAAGAGCATGGAGACTTACCAGGAGGTTGAGCACGGGTGGTACTGCACGCCGAGCGAGTCTCGTTTTTGTACTTTCCCGAGCCCCGTGAATTGACGTGAAAATGTGTGATATTGAGTGTGGCAGGGACCTGACAGTGTGGGCTCGAGTCTGAAACACGGGAAACGGAAATTAGAGTCGCGTAGGTATGATAAAATTACGAATTATGTCGGGGATTGAGTACAGTAGTTAGCACGAGAAAAAAGGCGTTTTGGAGGAAGGGGCACTATGCCATCACGGTCCCGTGCTGTCGAGTGATTGGTGCAGTGTCTGCGCTGCTCATTCGGCAGGGCTCGCGGGTGCCAGCGGGTGTCCTGTTGTTGTTGTGTGAGGGGCGAGAACGACGTCGACGTCGACGACAAGGCAGGGTTGAGAACGGACTTACCAAAACGAGCGACCGAGCGGCAGCCGAAAGCACGTCCGAAAACGGCAGGTGAACGGTGTACTGGATGGGTGACGCTTCCTTTCTTAGCCGGGCGTCACCGACGGCGT
This sequence comes from Suillus paluster, assembly GCF_016628075.1. Taxonomy (NCBI): domain Eukaryota; kingdom Fungi; phylum Basidiomycota; class Agaricomycetes; order Boletales; family Suillaceae; genus Suillus; species Suillus paluster. The sequence continues at coordinate 62,513 of NW_024537709.1, read as the reverse complement.
CACCTCCCTCAGTCGGTAATCCGTCGTACACTGTATATACCAAACAAATACAAACACAGATCAAAGCATTTCCACGATCGCGATGACAAGTCGTGTGCATGTTTCCCTGTCGCTACGCATTGCAACGTTCCATGCTATGCCCCACAGCAACGGCACTGGTTGGGAAAGAGCTTGATCGTGAGCTTACTTCATTATTTCGGCCTCATCTTCTACATTACAATTTCCAGCTATATGCATTCAAATTTCAGTGGCGTGCAACCAAGATTGAGCTTGTGTAAGAGGAATCGGTGTCTTCTGGCATGATTTAGTTGGTCGTCGAACGCGGACGCGGTTTGTGCAGCTGGAGTTAAACGCAGGTGGAGTCACATATGATTTCCGGGAAGCTGCCATTCGCTGAACCATAGGTGAGCACCGTCTCATTTTGGAGTGTTGTTCTAGTCTTAAATTGTGTGATTCACGGAGGCGAAATAAATATCGCAGGGGAATTACCTCTTGAATGTGCCATTTGTGGGTGACTTTGATTTCAATCAAGGGCAGTAACTCAGCTTCCTGACGATAGCTGGTTTCCGCAAGTCACAACTCCTGAGCAGTCCTGAGACTCTATGGCGAGCCATCGCTAAGCGTTTGTTCAGATCAGAACGCAACCGTGATCATGCGACTTCAAGCACACCATTTTGAAACCGTGTCCAACTCTTGTTGAGACATGAATCTCAAAAAAAAGGCATTCTAACACGATGGCTGTGACGCTGTGCTCCATCAGTACTTGCCAGGGCATCGGATACCCTGTACTCACCTCATCCCATCGAGTTATGTCGAGGGCCGAATATAGGATGCGCAACGGAACCTACTGTTTCGAATGCATTATTCACTATCCAGTAATTTCAGATATGTTCTAGAGGTTATGGCTCAGAAGTACTTATGCGGACTCCGTCGCAGTCGCTGCTGACCCGATTCTGGTCCGCACGTCAACGCTCGGCCCTCAACGTTCACCTTGATATGACTCTCATTAATATTTTTACATCTCAGTCCCTGAATCTCACCTGGAGGGAGGCTTGATATAAAGGCGATCTCCCCGGTCAGATCTGGATGTCGGAACTGGATGGTGTTGTGCGTTTCGTTCGCCGGGGGAGCAAGACCTAGGCGAGAGGGATGTCTAAGGCTGCACCTGATTTTGGGGCTCTCGCATTCGCATTGGGAGACTGAGACTCATGATTCAGTACTGGTAAATTACTAAGGCTACGTACATGCATAGGTATATTTGCTACAGGAAGATTTGTTGGGTACTGAGCTGACGACAAATCCTTAGCTCCAGATATGATACAGGTGTTTTGTCGAGTGTATTGCAACTCAAAACATAACCGAATCACCACCCTTCGTGTCCACGCGGCGATTAATACCACCGACGAGGACCTTGATAAGCATGTCAGCACTCAGTTGGCCGATATAGGGCGTTGTGTCGACGATGTCCTGACGGTGCTTTTAGTAAATGGATGATGATACGTGAGGTAAGGTTATGGCATACCCGTACATGTGCCTGCTTCAAATCATCCAGGTTTCTAAGGAACTGTGCTGCATGCCTCGAATTCCCTATCTGAACAAACTGTACCCCGATCTATAGCTTTGTCGGCACCAAGTTCAATAAAGAAGCGATGCGTAGTCACCTGTCCGGGTGGCCACTTGTCGGCCTCAAGTAGCCTAGCAAAATAGACGATCACACTCTCTACATCGTCCGCTACGCGAATAGGTCAGGGAATTCGGCCATTAGGTGTCGCGCAGACTCACATGACGCGCCATCAGTAATGATGAGCACATTCAGGGGCTTCATGTTCTTGCATCCATCCTCCCGTCTCTTAGCAGCATACAGGTCACGGAAATAATCGCCGAGGATCATACTGAGGCAATTCCCAACAGTGGTTGGGCCACAGGGCTGGAATTTGGCGAATTGCTCGTGGACAACTCTGGAGTCCTATAGAAGGGTCATCAGGATCGATTTGTGATGTGCAAGTATGCTACCTACCGTAACTCCCGTCATGGTTACGTTGGAGTTCAAGAATTGTATGTCTATACCAGCGGCACTGGCGTCATATTTGCTCGCTACATCGACGAGCGTGGCGAGAGCCTGTTTTGCCTAAACAGGAGGGGAATTTCAGCCCTCATGGACAAGGAATACGACAAACATCATACCTCATTCCACAGCGAACCAGTCATAGATGAAGAATCATCCATGATGATAGTCGTGTCATAATTGCGAAGCGTCTGAAGCGCATCTTGCAACAATTCTGCACGCAAAGGCTGGCGGAGATACTCCGCTCGCGTCGGAAATGGAGCTGGTCGTGGGATCGTAAATGTCGAGTGAGACTTCGGAGGGGAATAAATACCTTTGGCATCATTGTGAGGGGGCAAGGGCATTGCTAATGCGGCAGAGGTAGGATATGGTGACAGCGCTGATCCATAGTTGCTGGTGTGCCCAACAAGAGATAATTTGTTCTCCTTTGCACGATCATCAGACAAGTCACCAAATTGGCCCTTACTGGAACGCGTTCGCGCCTTTGACAGGCAGTTTCCCATGATAGCCTTGGTCCGTCTTTGAACAGTGGACAAAAGCGATAAAGATGTGGATAGGGACGTATGGACGAGTACGGTGGATGAAGATAGGAGCAATCCGACGCACGGCGAGGGGAGTTAGAAGAGAACTTGAAACCCCACTGACGAACAACTTATATGCCGTTTGGCAGAGCCTCGGGTGTGTTCGTCTCCATTTCCTCACATGAAAACCGAAATCAGCATAGCATTGCAGAATTTTGACGCCCAAGGCTAAAGATCTGCGTATGGCATGAGGGGTCCGCTAGTTCGGGTGTACCTTATTGGAATTCTGCAAGCAGTTGGATAAAGTCTGCCGAGGTGCCGAGTGAGCCAAACAAAACTGAGTAAGCAGTGTAACGTAATAAGTGTTGCGGCCAAGTGGCAGCTCACACATATATTTGCTTGTCTAGAGTACCCCCCATCCTCACCTAACCCCCAAGTAAAGCTCCAGAGTCCGCATAGTAGTCATTTGCACCAAAGACAGACGTGTTGTCCCACCAGCATATCCATTGAGATCATACGGGGGTGAATATTACGTACTTACTACTGCTCACAGCGGTCGTCCATTATACTTACACTACTCACTTGACTCACTCGGCACCTCGGCAGACTTTATCCAACTGCTTGCAGAATTCCAATAAGGTACACCCGAACTAGCGGACCCCTCATGCCATACGCAGATCTTTAGCCTTGGGCGTCAAAATTCTGCAATGCTATGCTGATTTCATTTTTCCAAGTTAGCATGGAACGTTGCAATGCGCAGTGACAGGGTCAGCAGGAAAACGCGACTTGCCATCGTTTGATTTGTATTTGTATTTGTTTGGTATACAGGTGGTATGCTGCACGCGTTGACCTCGAGGCGACGAGGAGAAGGGCACGCTACAGATTATAATTTACTAGCTTCCAGATATCTTTTATACCGTCTTTCCTTTGTTTCCTGATTTCATTATCTTCAAGTATCGAGCAGAGCAGTCAGTCAGAACGATAAACGATGGTCTTTGGTCTATTCGCTCGCAGGCTCGATCCTTCATCCAATACCCAACTACATACACCCTCGACATCTCCCTCAATTTCTCACACAGAACCCCCTTCTTCCTCTCCCCAGCCCAATTCTCACTCCCCAGAACCCGAGCCCGAGCCTCAGCCCGAGGTAACAGATCCAACAGCCCTCTATGACCTCATACGTTCCGTCCCTCCTCAAACATTCCACCACCACCACCGCCCTCCCCACACACACTCACCATCGTCTCCCGTTTCTCCTGCGACCAATCCCCGTCACCCCAACTCCATTGCGTGCGCTGCCACGTATCCTTCGATCTTTCAAACATGGACACATCTTGCCGCATCGATGGTGAGGGTGCACTCGTTGATCGCTCGGCGTATCAGACGGTGTGGAGCTGCTGTGAGGGAAGTGTCGGGGTGGTGCTATAAGGGAAGACATACAGTGAGTATTTATCTCGTACTTCATATTTCAAATGCTGATGACATGTACAGACAGACATCTAACGTGTGCGCTTCCTCCAGATTCATCTATCCACGACGATAACATAGTCCCACGCATCACATATAGTATTATTCTGGCATGTCACTCCCAATAACCCTCTTTGGACATGCGATCCTTTCTGGCCCTCTTTCCTCACAACTCCATAGCTTGTGCTGCCACGCCTCCTTCACCTCCCTCCGATGATAACAGCACCCTTGTTGATCTTACGGTTCATGAGACGCTTTTGGACTGCTGCATGGGAAGCATCGAGGAGAAAGCATATATAGCTCCTCCTACCAGTGGTGAGCGTCTGCCTCGTTCTCTAGATTTCGAACCTAATTCCAAGTACAGACAGATATCAACCTCACACACTTCTGTGCAGCTTCGACTATCGACGATAACAAGCTCGTCGCATGTTAATAAAGTGGCGTATTCATCGCGGGCGCTGGCGAGTTGGTCCGGAGCGTCGTGTGGTAGACATACAGTGCAGCAGTTCAACTCGTCAGTGTCAGAAAGACAGGCGTACACGACCGCTCGGATAGGTATGACCATAGCTTCTTGAATATGGCGTGCGTACTAACGAAAAACTGCATCCTGTTATCCTCAGCGTTACGAGTATCTTTACTTCATTCTGCGCTACATATTTAAGGCGACAGACACCCGTCCCCACACCTCAGTCTCGTTAACCGTTGACTGAGGCTCGTGCACTAGCTCTTACCTTTGATACTCTGCTACTTCTCCGGCTACCTTAAAAGCCCGCCTATCAACAATTGCTCGTTCATCCAGGTCATGCATTGCCTATTATTGATGTTACTCTTGCGCAGAGGTAAAGAGGTACGCTCGGTTTTTTTTCCCAAATTTTCCAATCTTATCCATTCGATTATAGTGCAACGCTGCAGCGGGTGTGAAAACTATGTTTCTACTCCTTCGCCGAAACCTCACAACAACGATCCGCAGGAGGTGGACAGCATGGAAGTGACCGGTTGTGCGGCTGCTTCTAAGCGGTCTTGATGATGTTCGGGTAAGTATTTTAGTGAGTGTTAGCACGCCTTACTTCACTCTTTGTTACGCATGTTATGCTTATTCACATTTCGTGCTCCGCTTCGACAGCTCTCTTTTCACTTTGCTATTAGTCCCCTGGAACAGTTTCCCCTCAGTACATTAAGGTGAGCTTATGTGCTCCCAAATGGACAGACGTCGAATCTCACGATTTTGGGGAACGCGTCTCAGCATATCGTCGATTCCGCAGCCGACAGCACCAGGCTCTGCGTGTTCACGTTCTTTAACTGCGCATCTCGTACTCTCCCCTCCAAACTATCCGCTTCACGGAAATTACGACACTTATCACGCATACCTTAGTAATAGTATGCGACTCATTGCGACCACCATCTCCGCATCCACACCATTCAATACCAAGAATTCACTCACAACTATGGACATGGAACTGTGCGCTGTCAACCCTTCGAAATGAGATGTTGTGGAAACCATGCCGCTTCGTCCAGGACCCACTTGGTTCGTTGTATGCCAATGCCTGTATCGTATTTTGGACGACAGTCAGTCTTGCGGCAATCGATTGGCTCATCATTGGTATTGCTCGGATCATATCTTCTTGGGGTCGTGAACTTAGCAGACCGGGTTCGGGCATCTGGCACCAGTTTGAGAGTACTGGATTCATTCTTGCCAGTGTTATTGGTAGTGAGCGCTTTTCAACGCCCCCTGCGTTGATGAGATTTCGTAAGCATTTTCACCTGTTCGTATCTTTCCAGTACTTATTGTCCATCGGGCTCTCGGTATCACCCCTCACACGCAGTGGCGTGCAGTCATAGGTATGCGTCCAGTGGCCTACCTTCATTTGTAAACAGCAGACTTGATGTTCCACCGCATGTACTGATATATTTCAGATCCCCTACTTTTGCAAACCGCCTGGGCGTCGATGACTTACAGTAGGTTTAGATTATGAACATTCAGAACAATTGTCTAACACATTGCAGATATCACGTTGGACGGGGCCGCGCGCACTGCAACCCGCTGAATGTCCTACCGTATAACCCACCATCAGATCTTGCCGATCAGTCCGGGGATCTCTCTTCCGTTATCTACATTAACCAGTTGATGCGGTGACGGGAAATAGAACACACACAAGGTTTCCTATGAGCACGCTGGAGTGAAAAGAGCTGACTTGCGGTCGGAACCATCATCTCTGAAGGAATGGCCAAAGCCGCTTTATGATCTGATCTGATCTCCATTTGTGTCGAAAATTATATTCGGCATTTCAACAGGATGCTCGGCGTCTTCAACCTTTAGCATTTGGCCTTCTTCATTGCAGTTTTGCTTTGGATGCCAGCGGAGAATAATAGTTTCAAACATTGCATGCAGACCACCTTTAGACTCGACTTCTCCTGCGGAAGAAGTTTATGGTACCGTTCAAGAACCAATATTCATCCGGTGCCAGTCATTCTTTGATATTCGCCCAACCTCTCAACGCGCTCGTGAAGGCGGGAATCGGAACCAATGAACTCTCATCGTCGAGCGAGACATTTTGTGGAGGACTTTTTAACCGAAGCTGCGAAGTCCGACTAGCAATCGCAGATCGCCGCGATTTCAAGATCGTTATATGATGTCCGGAGGGGCACATCGACACCTCGTCTGCAGTGTCCCGCATGAACTCGGTTTGTTAAATGCGACTGACATATTGAGCGCTTATGCCATGTGGAGGGAACTGACCTGTGGGCATAATACAAATGCTTGAAGCGCGGGATGCGAAACAACCGCAGCGAGCGTCTTGGCGTACCTCTTCTGCATCCGTACGATCTTTGCTTCTTACGCCTTGCTTAAGCGCTTGACGCCTGCAGGTCGGCCGCTCTCGGATGTGACAGGAGGGGCTAACGTGGACCCAATAGGATGGGTTCTAGTAAATCCTGTATCATAAAAATAAACGAAGATGATACCAATCTAGATTGATAAAGCGGTTTGAAATGTTCAGTCACATGGAATTCAACGACGCTGGATGCTCATTGAACTATGTACGTAGCAGTGTCAGCAAAGTGAGGCCGAGGTGCATTTAGGTGCTCTTAGCTCTACTTACCGTGGGATATATCCTTCTCATTTCTCCACCAATTCACTGATGACATCTCCCCGTTGGAGTAGGGGTCCCAAGGGCGCAGCATAGGAGAAGAGAAGCCGAGCGGCTCATTCCGAGGCTTAAGTCAGCAGGGTAGCACAAGTTGTCGGGCTAGTCAGTAGCACAGAAGAACACGCACCGAGCAAGGCATCTCTCTAGATCACAGCTCGAGTCCGACCACCCTGTCCATCGTGGTGAACAGAGCGAATTTGAACCAACCCACGTTCATCTCAGCATTAGCATTTAGCCGCAGTTTTAGTCACAGTCTTTGTTCTCAACCAGCCAATCAGAGAACGCGGAACCCTCGACTCAGAAACACCAACAACCTTATCACAAGCAAGAGCAGCTTAATTACGTCGCATTACACCCAAAAGGCCAAGCTAGACGGCAGGTGTTCTCAAAACACCTGCGTACATTAAAAAAGGGCTGTGTTTCACTCCAACTATTTATGTGGACTTCCATTGGAAACTGATGCCTAGCAGCCTAAGACCCAGAGCACCAACAGGATTTGCGATAACCAACATCCGCTCAAAAACCAACTGGTCAATGGAAACATCCACTGCTTCCTCCCCACTCGACACACCAGAATCGTCTTCGCATAACACACCATATCGTTCGGACAGCTCGTCCCTCAGCAGCCTCGAAAACAAAGACCAGAATAACATCCCATTCCCTGAGCTAGACGTCCCAGAATTGGACCTGCAGCTACCTCCACTCGATTTCCAACCACTACCTTGCTACGCAAAAATAGAGCCACTCAAGCCTATCCCTGCAGCACCAGACTACGATTTAGCCACGTTCTTCACAATCACACAAGCCAAGAATGACATGCCTGCAGAGACACTGCAGATCTTCCACAGCGATGGCCGTGCATCAGAGAACCCAGCAGACTTCTTGAAGTCATTCAACCGTACAATGAGACAGCAGTCCATGACCGTGAGCACCGACAAGCTAGACGCGTTTGGAGATTACCTAGGCACCAGCTCCCAAGCTGAAATGTGGTTCAAGAACATCCCAGTCGCGAGCAAAACCACATGGACCACATTTATCACAGCGTTCGAAGCACGTTGGCCGCCAATCAAAGTAGTGGAAAAGACGAATGCAGAGTATGAAAAGGAGCTTTTAGATCACACCCTGCAGAGTACGGAAGTTGGGAAGAAGACAATGCTATACGACCGGGAATGCTGGACACACGTTGCATGGGCAGTGAAGACGTTACAACTAGCCATGAACACGGGAATCGCACAGGGCACATCGATGATCTGGCAAGTGCGCAGCATGTTACCAGACATCGTCAAGGACCTACTTAAGGACAAGGAATACAAGGACTGGGCAGAATTCACAAAGGCAGTTATGGAGCTGAGGGGGAATAGATTGGTAGAGAAACAGGAGCAACATAACCTGCAAGCACAGGAGCTCAATGCCCTCAGGATAGACCTAGCTCGCATCCGACAACGAGCACCAGTACCCAACCCAGTTGACGCACTCCAAAACCAACTCAGCAGAATGTCCATCAGCACGCCAAACCCCCAGACAGCACCCCCAGGCGGTAGTGGATACATGAGAACACCGGCGACCCAGAACCAACAGAATGCACAGCCTACGTACAACCGCAAGCCAACCCCACAACAACCCATTGCAATAACAGATGAAACGAGAACGAACATCAAGCTCCTCATCATGTCCTTCCCCCACCACCCAGACACCACAGCAGGCCACGCAGCACACGCAGCCCAAATCGTACAATGGAATGCGAAGTGGGGGGAGAACACAGGGGTCATGCATGAAATAGGCTACCCGCTCAAACCAGGGACAGCGACAATATGCTCAGGAGAATGTTTCTTGTGCAGAACACACGGACACAACAGCTGTAACTGCGTACTTCCTCCGGGAGATACAGCACGTCTGGAAAGGAAAGAAGCTGCTTGGAGAGCGGTTTTGAGTAGAGTCTTGGGTGCCTTTAATCGCTTCACAGCCACGCCAATCTCACTTGTATATGCATACGAAGACGAGCAGTTTGGAGGAGGAGAACAGAGCGAGGGAAAAGGGGATGGGTCGGTGTAGATAAGGGCATTACACTGACCCCACGAACAGCAGAGACCCATATTAGGACAGAGGTCCTCGCATGCGCGGAGGCACCATGTGAGGACCAGATGATTCAGACAAGCCCCCAGATCCCAAGCGCACCTTTAGTTACACCTGACGCACATGTATCCCCGACGACAAACGAGACCAATGTTGTTGACTTGTACACGGCAGGACATGCATCACTCAATAAGGCGCAAATAGGAACTGGCGAAGCAGTCCCATTCATTCACCAAGTCAAACTAGAAGGACCAAATGGAGAACTGGTCAGGATCCGGGCACTCTTTGATGACAGCGCCATGGTACCCACAATGTGCTCATCAATATTCAACAAAGTCAAGCACCGGCTACAGAACTTCGGCCCGTCAACGAAATGCCTGCGGATGGCAAACGGAACCATAGTCACCTTGGAAGCGCAATGGTCAGGAGTCATCGAACTCAATGGAGTACGCACCAAAGGACAGTTCGAAGTCTTCAACAGTGGAGGCGGCTGGGCCTTCCTGTTTGGGAAGCCTATGTTACAAGCCTTCAGAGCTGTACACGACTACTTGAGCGATTCAATCAAGATACCAAACGACTCACAGTTGACAATGCTAACGAACCAAGTCGCACACCCACATGCTATGCAACAGGTCGAAGACGGGATAAGCTTAACAATGGATATCAAACAACGAGCAATCTTAGTGGAGGGTAAGAATACACCCCCCTTGAGGCAAGTCGCCCCAGACCAACATACATTGTTGAAAAGCGAAGCTAACGGAAAAACCCCAACGCACCAACCAATGGGTCAATGGAGACACACACCTATGAGCGCGGAGCAGCAAGACAAGAAACACCTTAAGCAAATCTGGAGACGAGTCCGACTCACCAACAGCAGAACAAACCAAGCTGAACCAGAACCAGAAGAACGCATGTCCGCAGCAGCAAACCTGAGCATAGGCGTCATACTGGACGAGGAGGCAAACCACCCACAGGAAGAAGTATTCCGTGAATTGCCAGAGTTACCGGCAAACGAAAACCGATCTATCTACACCAGACACACATGGCCAGAAAACCCTGCACGAGTCGCAAAAATTCTGTCATTGATCACCTTCGGTGAGGACCTCTCACAAGAACAACGCACACAACTAGAAGACTTCGTATGGAAATGAGCGAAAAACTTCGCATTATCCTTGAAAGAAATCACTCCAATCCCGGGAGCATATCTCAACCTTAACGTCCCTGAGAACGCAACCTTCAACCTACACACCCACCAACGACCGCTTACCCTAGAACAGTCGAAATTTCTCAGTGCCAGAATAGATGAAATGCTAGAAGCCAACATGATTGAATGAGCCCCACCGGAACTCGTCAAGTGTGCAGCTACAATGGTCATCGCACAAAAAACTCATGAGGCAACAGGCCTATCATGGGATGAAATCAAACACCGAGTCAACACGGAATGCACAGCCGAAGGACGAGAACCGGCCTTCAACCTCCCAGAGCAAGAAGTAGACCCCCCAGAGCCAGAACCCAGGCAAAACACTCCGAAAAAGTGGCGACTCACGCAAAATTTCGCACAGCTCAACAAAGTAATGGAGATAGTGCCAATGCCACAAGGGGACATACTGGCCAAACAGCAACGACTCAGCAGGCACAGATATCTCTCAGTATTCAATTTTGCAGTGGGGTTTTATGCAATCCAAGTACCGGAGAAGTGGAGACCATACCTGGTCTTCTACGTCGAAGGCCGGGGGTACTTCTGGTATAAGCGAATGCCAATGGGCATAACAGGAGCGCCGACCACGTTTTGTGAAACCACAGCAATGTGTCTCCATGATCTCCTCCTCAGTTCGCTAATGGAATTATTCATGGATGATGGAAGATGTTCAGCAGATACGTTCGAGGAAATGATGACCAAGCTCAACACCATCTTTGACCACTTCAAACAATGCCATTTCTCCATAGCCCCTGCAAAAACCAGCCTTTGTGTAACGGAGACAGAATTTGCAGGAAGTACAGTCAGACCGAACGGAGTACAACCAGACCTTTCAAAACTCGCGGCCATCGTTGATTGGCAACGCCCGAAGGATGCACTGAACCTCGTTTCATTTCTAGGTCTAATGGGCCACTACTGCTCCCTCATCAAAGCATACGCAAAGCGAGAAAACCCACTTCACAACCTCATCGCTAAAGTCCAGCTCACGGCCCCGTATAACAAGACATCATATCGAAAAGCCATGAACAATTTCCAACTTGAACCTCACTGGACACAAGAACACACTGACACATTTTTAGACCTCAAAATTGCAATAACTTCAAGACCGGTTGTCCAAGGCCCCCGGTATGACGGGTCACCCTTTATAATCACCATGGATGGATGCCTAGAAGGGTTTGCAGCCGTCCTATCACAGAAAATCTGAACCCAAACACCAACCGGGAAATGGGTAGAGAAGCTACATCCCATCAGATTCGCCTCCAAACGCATGTCACTAGCTGAACAACGCTACAAATTGTACCTATTAGAGTTTGCAGCGCTCAAATTCGGTCTGGACAAGTTCTCAAACATTGTTTGGGGACAACCCATCGAAATAGAGATGGACTGCAATGCCCTCAAGGACACGCTACTCAACGACACCCTAAACGTAGCCCATGCGCAATGGCGCGAAGGTATCCTCTCATACAACATCACCGACGTACAGCATGTCCCGGGGAAACTGAATGTCGTTGCAGATGGGCTGAGTTGCAAGTGGGAAGGACAACTATGGATCGAAGGAGACGGTAGTGAATGGACAGTTAGCGAAGACTGGGAGGTGCGAACAGGACTAACCAATGACATCCTAAATGTGTTAAGCACAGATCCAGAGACTGAAGCACTGCAACTCCATTTCACTGACGAACCACTATTTCTAGAAGTCATTAACGCAATACTGAACACCCAGAACAACTCCTCACTACGAGACCACAAATGGGCCCACCATAGAGCGTTGCAGCACCTAATCGACAGAGGCAAGTTATGGAGAGTAAAGGGAGGCTCAACCACCCGCGTGAGAGCCAGGGTTGAATGTGTACCCAGAACAGAAGCCATAGAGCTGGCCAGAAAGGAACACATAAACGGCGGCCATTGGGGAAGAGACGCGATCAAGATCGCACTGCTAGACCAAATATGGAGCCCTGAAACTCGACACATCAATCCTAACTGCGGTGAGAGATTGCCCAAAATGTAAAAACTTCGGAACAGCGCACATTCACTCCCTCCTAGAGCCAATCACTAGAAGACACCCATTCGAGCTCCTCATAGGCGACTACCTCGCACTCCCTAAAGGGAAGGGAGGATACAGCAACCTTGGAGTATATCTCAACACCTTCTCGCAACATATCTGGGTCTTCAAGTACAAATCAGCGGGAAGCGCAAAGACTACCATCGACAGCCTATCGTGCATATTCGGCAGCTTTACACCACCAGAGACATTTATGTCAGACGGAGGCAAGCACTTCAACAACAACAACGTGAAAACATTCTGCACAGCGCGAAACAGCAAACTACACGTCATCACAGCATATTCGCCCTGGATTAACGGACTCGTAGAGGGGACCAACAAACTGCTGCTGCACATTCTAAAGCGCAAATGTGCACCAAACCTAGGCGAAGACGAGCCACAGAACACGTCATGGGATAAACTCCCCCAGTCATGGCCAGAACACCTTGACGAAGCAGTAAACGCCCTCAACAACTGCCTACTACCAGCATTGAAGTTCTCCCCCAAAGAATTGTTGCTCGGCCTCGTCGTAAACACCCCCAGCACTCCACTCGAAGAAAGTTCGTCAATGCTCCGTCCAACGGATGCCCTATCGCACATTGCATACATAGAACAACAGCAACTTGATGGATACGACGAGATCGTACGCCACGCCATCAAACGTAAAGTCGTGTTCGATAAAAAACTCCTACAACGAGCCCCAGGAGAAGTCATTTTCAAGCGCGGACAACTCGTACAGGTATACCAAAGCGACCTCGACCACACCTTCAGAACAGACCGCAAGATCCTTCCCAAGTGGTCAGTCCCAAGACAAGTCCAAAACAGAATTCTCAACTCGTATACCCTCAAAACACTGGAGGGCGGGCCTCTCCAAGGCGAATACAGCGCCAGAAGACTAAGGGTGTTCACCCCCCGAACAGGCACCAAGTTGGAGCAGGATCAATTGAAGTACGAAGAGAGACTGATGAAGAACAGTAGTGACAAAGAAGCAGAAGAGGAGGCAACGAGTCACAGAGATGGAGATGGAGATCCAGAAGAAACGGGAGACGAACTAGAGGAGGAGGAAGAGGAATCAGATGGAGAGGGAGATCAGGTGGCGTCGAGGGCGGCGCCAGTTGTTTTTTTAGGGGGGTGCATGGAGTAGGGGTCCCAAGGGCGCAGCATAGGAGAAGAGAAGCCAAGCGGCTCATTCCAAGGCTTAAGTCAGCAGGGTAGCACAAGTTGTCGGGCTAGTCAGTGGCACAGAAGAACACGCGCCGAGCAAGGCATCTCTCTAGATCACAGCTTGAGTCCGACCACCCTGTCCACCGTGGACGAGCATGGCTGCTCCCAGTCTTCCAGACCAATCCACAAAAGACTGCCTAGACGAATTCGATCAGTATGTGACGAACATCAGACATGATGCTTGTTAGTCATGAGGATGTGAGGGAGCACTTCAGGGCGCGTTTTCTCCAGTCTTATCATCCACCATTGAAAACTGTCAAGTACACCACTCTGTCTCATCGATGGGGTGAAGGAGAGCCCAGCTATGGTACATTTGAAGAGATGAAGAAGTCCAAGCTTAAAACTCTGAGGTAAATCACATACAATACTTAGTTTGCCTCCGTGAGTTACACAGTTTAAGTGGTAGAAATCATGTTTTCGGGCTTGTGCGCATGATGACAGAGAGAACGGAGGAGACTAAGACTGATAGAACGGGGACAAGAAGAGAAAACTGCTACAGCATCGGACAGGCCTTCCTTAAGTGGGCGAGGACTAGGTTGCACGCCACTGAATGGCGCATAGCTGGAGAAAGGTGTGGGCATGACTTCATGGGTGTGTGAGAACAATATAGACAGTCTGACTATGGGACTCTCCTAGTCAGACTAGTGTTACCGCAAAATGAACCAAATCGAAATGAGGTAGGAGTTTGTTATAAGTTCGATGGTCAAGGTGGAACGAACCGAAGATTGAATGTGACTGGTTCATGCTCATAGCACTCAAGCTCACGCAGTGCATCATTTCGGTCTTCTTCGAGTGCCTTAGTGCGCTGTGCGGTGAGATCTTCTGTCGAAGGCTGGTTACCGCTGGCGGACAGAGGGTAAGGGAGGCTTGTTCTGGCCGCTCAATGGTCAGCAGGGCGAAGGTCCATATATGCTGGGCCATGTGAGTAATGCGTGATGAAGCTTTGAAGCTTAAGTGAGGAGGGTGCTAGCGACAAGCCTATGTAGATCATGGTCTATCACGCTCTGCTCGAGGGGAACACAACCCACATACAGTCTCCAAGGTGATGATGGTCATCTACACTGTACAGTAAAGCATATCCAAAACAGACAACGGTTAGTACCACTACTTACAACTACTTAGTCCTGGCGATGTTCGCTATCATAGAGCCTTTGCTACAGGTAGACAATCTCTAGGTACTCATGACTAATGTAAAAAATGTCGTCACTCAAGATATTTGGGAAGTGAACCTCGGCCAAGCCTCCATTTAGCGCCTTCCATGAAGACACCACCTGCTCCGGGGAAGGCGCAAACTGAAGCCCAACACAGTTAGCAGGTCTTGAAGCTTCTGAAGCACGTTCGGGTGAAGGTTTGAACAGGAGGAAGCCAGCCGACTTGCCCCTGATCATTAGAAATTCGCATGTTCCGTCACTGACGAAGGGAATAATTGACAATCCCGATTGCATACGGTGTTCCAGGATCTCATTGGCACTAGCGCTATCAATCTTGATGGCTGGACATAGCGAGCATTCCAATGTAATGTGCATTTTATCATCATTGTCCCTTGTCGAACGGCGATTGAGAGGGAGTATCACTAGAGGGACTTGCAGTCCAAGACTGGTCATAGTCATATCCAGTCTCTCAGATCCAAGATCCAACCCTCGACCACCCACGAAGCACTGCGGTGATTGAGGAACAGCACGTGAATTGTGATAATTCGCAGCCTGGCCCGTCCAGTTCAGGACAGAAGGGTCGCCATCCTGCATGATGGCTTCAATGAGCCTGCTGAAAGCGCACTCTCCTTCTCCATACGCGATCTGCAGGCTGACATTAAATATTCCCATCAAGGAGTAGGCCATATCCTCGACCCTTGTTGTTTTGCGTCTGGCTGCCCACTGCATCCGCTCATTCACCCAAAATGCAGCTGGAGCGAAGTCGCAGATGTCATGACAAGGAATTCCAGTGGCGCTTTCCAGAGTGCTCAACATGATGCACCCGGAGCGCTCCATGTCAGGATGTTTGTCATTCTGATTATGCATCATGGGTATCCAGTGCTGGTTGAAGAATTTGATATGGATGGGTGCAAGGAGTTTTTGCAAGGTCCAACCTCTCTCCGTCCATTTGTTGCACGGTATGTCGTCCATTGTCTTGCTTTGTGCCAGATGGGCGATGCAGATCTCTGACTTGTGATACCACTGGCACATGGAGTGAATCGACTCGTCGAGCTCAGCACTGCTGCTCTTGTCGATGCAGCAAGTGTCCGACCACGCAAATTCCGTACAGTACTCCCTAGCCTTTTCGCAGAAGTTCATCAGCTTTTCAAACCCTGGAGTTTTAAGCTCAGATTTATTCATCTCTTCAAATGTACCATAACTGGGCTCTCCTTCGCCCCATCGATGAGACAGAGTGGTGTACTTGACAGTTTTCAATGGTGGATGATAAGACTGGAGAAAACGCGCCTTGAAGTGCTCCCTCACATCCTCATGACTAACAAGCGCCATGTCTGATAGGTGTATAAGGCGGATCGGAATGTGGTTCATCACATACTGATTCGAATTCGTCTAGGCGGTCTTTTGTGGATTGATCCATGACTGGTAACCTATCACAAACCTTAATGAATTTGTGGGACAAAACATGTAGCGTACAATGCCTCTCACCTTGCGTGGGCGTCAATAAATGTTACGATCAGGTAGCGCTGCAAAACAGTCTCTACAGATGCGATTGGCTACAAATTATTGGGTGAACTTCAGCATCTTACTTACGGCCACACTTGTACATACCTCAGGTGAGTAGCAAAGTTGCTGATAGCGGTACAATGCCAATACAATTCCTTCTGATCTGTTCATCCAGGTTCATCATCGATCGAACATGTCCTGAATATCTGTTGGATATGGTGGAAACTTTACCTCAGGCTGGTGGTAATGCGATGCAGACTCGAAGATGCGTTTAGCAGTGGTATCAAGGTGGGCAGGGAAATGCGAGGACCCGATCCAAACCTCATTTTATACAAGAGCACTCGAAGTGGACACCTGTGCTGAGTATTGGTTGTGGTTTATCTAGTAGGCTATTGTCACGAATCCCAAATACGAACCATTTTTCATTTCTCGGTTTTCCTTCGGCTACTTCCAGTACCCAAGCCGGTCACGTGACTCCTCGTCATATATCACCTGATGCTTCTCCGATTGGCTCCCCTACTCCACGGGCTAGAACAATCTCGCTTCCCAAAGAAGAATCGGTCGGATCTTGGGTTTCTATTTAGTAACCGTCTTACTCATTCACTTATATATCATGATGTCATACTTAGTCATCCGCAGTATCGTACAACTCTTTTCTCATTGGCTGATTTCTTTCAGACTCCTATTCAATGATATGTATAAAAGTAGGTTAGTTAGCGTAAGTACTCCTTAGACTTAACCTCTTCGTTTCCTACTGTTGTAGTGACTTAGACGTTCACGCTCAATACCATCCTGTTCCTCATCATCTTTGACTGAGTCCTAGTGGTTGTGCACTTGCCTTCATCATTATTGGTGAACGTTGGTCATAACAGCTATGTAGCTACAGCAAGACATTATAAATGAAATTGCAGTGTGAACTGGATTGGTACTTTGTCAAGGTTCCCATGGTGAATGACTATCTGTGATTCAGCGCTGTTCAAGTTGTCCCTGCCAATACACTCTGCCGTATGGCTCTATCTCCGTTCCACCAGCGTACTGCCCAATTGTCGTGGGTCATCTGAACAATAACTCTCACATTGCTCACCCTCGTTTATCGACTGCAGGAATCAGGCGTTTATTTACTTTTACTTTGCCTTGGTGTTCACTGTCCAGTCCAATAACCAACACCCGGAAGACTGGGAGTTACTAGCCATGTTCGTCCACGGGGAGATGTCATCACTGAATTGGTGGAGAAACGAGAAGGATATATCCCACGGTAGCTAAGAGCACCTAAATGCACCTCGACCTCACCTTGCTGACACTGCTATGTACATAGTTGAATGAGCATCCAGTGTCATTGAATTCCTGTGACTGAACATTTCAAACTGCTTTACCAACTGACTTGCGATCAGAAGCAATGTCTCTTAAGGAATGTGTAGTTGTGGCTAAAGCCGCTTCATGATCTGATCTGATCTCCATTTGTGTCAAAAATTATATTCGGGATCGACTGGTTAATGTAGATAATGGAAGAGAGATCCCCGGACTGATCAGCAAGATCTGATGGTGGGTTATACGTGTTGGAAATCAGCCAACGTCAACATAGTAGTACAGATTGGATTTCTTTTGTTTGAACCGGATGCTACCTTCTATGCAGTTACCATATTAGGAAACTCCGCACAGGATACATTCGTTACTTGTTTTTCTCTCTTTTCCCCAGTCTCTTTTACTGTCGACTGGGGTAAGTCATAGTCTAACTATATACACATTCCTTACTGATGTACCCCAGGACTTACCAAGTCCTGTCTATCTAGGTACATACAATACTAGTCTCTTTTACTGTCGACTGGGGACTTACCAAGTCCTGTCTATCTAGACGTATACCGTCTTTTAGGTTATGAGCCCTGCCTGACGCAGGCACCAATATCATCATTAAGACCCACGGAATTCATCGTGCATAGTCCACGCTAGAATACCGCCATATCCACTGCAAAAATCGCAGATCTGACCTCACACATGTTTTCGAGCAGAACTCGATACACAACTTATTGAACCATGGCTGAAGACCCATGCGGATGCCTCCCATCATCAACCATAGGAAACCTTGGACCTGCCACATTCGAAACTCCTACCACCAGCTCACCATCAAACCTCAGAGTCCCACCTACCAACAACTCTCATTCACCATCTCGTTTGTGATCCGCCACACCACGACCTAACATCATCGACGAGAACACATCCAATGAAGAGGAGACTCACTTCACACTGAAAAAGTCCATCGATCCATCAAAATTCACCCACCTCCTCTGATTACGCCCTAAACTCACCGCAACAAATTATGCAACATGGATGAGCACCGTCTATCGCGCACTTGAGACTGTCGGGCTACACATTTACGTAGACCCAGACTTCATACAGCCATTGCACAGTTTGCTCAACGAAAGACATCACCCTGTCCATTGGAATAAAGTGAACATGTTTGTTTGCTCGGTACTTACCTCGTGCATGACGGAGGATGTCATGTCTCAGTTGGCCCACCTACAACGTGCCTCTGATATATGGGCAGATGCGAGACGACTATACTTGGGCACCACAGCCACAGACTGGACCCTCGTGATAACCTCACTCATCACAACACGCTATAATGACGGTGAAGATATCAATGCCCATATAGCAAAGATGAAAGGGTACTGTCGGGACCTTATCCTGATGCAACGTGATATTGAAGATGAACTATTTGCATGCTTCTTATGCATATCCATGCCGGCAGCTTGGAACTATGTGTTCGCAGCTCTCCCTGACCATTACAAATCAGTCGAAGTCGAACGACGGGTCAGAGATGAGTTCAGTGTCCGCACAAGCCAATCTGGCACCTCCAGCACCTCATATCAAGCAATGTGAGAAGGTAAAAGCTGAAGTGGACACAGCCACACACCCATACCAGGCCAACCTTACTGCAAGAACTGCTGTATTTCTGGTCATTCGACCAAGGATTGCTATTCAAAGGGTGGCGAGAAACAGGGTCAAGGCCCTTGCCAAGATAATAAGAAGTCGAAGAGAGATGACAAGGGGGATGCAAAGGACGAGAAATCCTGCAAGGGGAAACAGAAGTTTAAACCGAAAAAGGCCAATCAAGCTGTCGCAGATGAAGACAACTCTAGCGATGCTGATGAAGACCAATCAGACACCAAACACTCGTCCTACATCACCAGTACTTCCTCCTGCTCTCGCTTCGGTGTCACAAATTCCAAATATGAACCATTTTTCTTTCCTCAGTTTCCCTTTGGCTACTTCCAGAACCCAAACCGGTCACATGACTCCTCACCCTGTCACACCTTCACTTCTTCACATATCACCCATGGTTTCTCCAATTGGCTCCCCTACTCCACGGGCTAGAACAATCTCACTTCCCAAAGAAGAACCGATCGGAGCTTGGGTTTCTATTTAGTTGCCGTATTACTCATTCACTTATATATCATGATGTCATACTTAGTCATCCGCAGTATCGTACAACTCTTTTCTCATTGGCTGATTTCTTTCAGACTCCTATTCAATGTTATGTATATAAGTAGGTTAGTTAGCATAAGTACTCCTTAGACTTAACCTCTTCATTTCCTACGCTTGTAGTGACTTAGACGTTCACGCTCAATACCATCTTGTTCATTATCCTCTTTGACTGAGTCCTAGTGGTTGTGTGCTTGCCTTCATCATTATTGGTGAACGTTGGTCATAACATTAGGTTAAGTCTATCTTACCACTCCGACTCGAACTTTGTCTTGGACGTCACCGTTCTCGACGAACTTCACTGTGCTATTCTGCTGAGATTTATCTCGCAGATTACGTTTAATTCAATCATCATTCCCCAACGCGTTTGTTTATATCAATCTCTTTACGTTACCTCTTTAGTAGAAGTGAACCAGGCCCTCGTCTTACTATGAGCCGCCAGTTCATAAGGATCAGTGACACTTAGGTCCTGTTTCTGCACGTCTGCAGTTAGGCCCAAAACCCTGCCAACTGTACGCTACATATCTGCTTTCTACATAACAGAACAGCACTCACGACAGTCCTCTCACTGTCTAAATACTTTACGATAGGAACATAGGGTGCTAAAAGTAGACCCAAAGTTCACTGTGTCTTTCGTGAACTCCTCTCGAGTTCTACTTAGGTTGACAAACCGCTACACGTGCTGCATTCGCACCTTTGTCATCATTGCCCCGCCATACAGATCCCGCCTAGTCAAGGCTAGGGCTCTCACACTTCACAGCAACGTTTCCTGTCTGGATTCCCATTGCTCCTACTTCCATGTCCGAGAATCTAGGAGAAACTGGGATCGTCGCTTCAGAGGATATAGAAGTGACAACGGCTCCGGCAGTGATACAGCCAGTAGCCACTCTGAGCAGAAGTGTAATCCACTCCCCAGCGCCGCAAGGATGGCTCCCACCATTCCCATCTGTAGAATCATCCACCACCCCAACCGAAGGCCCTTCTGTACCGCATGCCATCTCCGGGCCCAGGTCAAGTACCATCACCCACAAGGGCATTTCGGACGCAATCAACACCATCGTCACAGAAGAAAGGGGTTACACCAGGCGGTTGATAGACCACATGCAGGAGGAGATCAACGTCCTCAATGACGGCTTAGTGGTAGCCAACGACGAGAACACGGACCTGAGGGTCAGGGTGACGATCATGGAGAACACTTTGCAGATTGCAGAGAACGCCATCACGGCTTTGCAGAGCTCGCCTACAATGAAGATCCCAGGCTCTACATCTGGGACTTCAGGCTCTGATATCAAGATGGCGAAACCAATGGACTTCACGGGCAAGAAGAACTCCATTGATGTCGACACCTTCCTCACCCAGCTCACCATCTACTTCACTGGTTACCCTGGAGCAACAGAACAGCAGAAATGCACCTGTCTCGTTTCTTTTTGCCAGGGTGCCGCAGCCAAATGGGCAGAAAGTATTACCCCCATGACTCTCAGTGGCAAGCCCGGTTCCTATGCTAGCATCATCAGCGACATGAAGGTCATGTGGACCGTCGTCAACAAGGAAGAGAAGGCAGCAAGAGAGTTGGAAGCTCTCCGACAAGGCAATCGTACAGTTGGGGAGTACATCTCCATCTTCCGCCAGAAGCTCGCCTTCTGTCACTTCTCTGATTACAAGTTAATGTGCAAACTCCACTTTGGATTGGACCAACTGAGTTAAAAACTACTTGGCCAACATCCACCCTAACAGGAAAGACACCCTGGAGGGATTGATCAGGGAGGCGCTCCTAATCGGGCAGAACCTTGAGGAACTTGACGACGAGAGGAAGATGAACTTCGCCCCACAACGACCTTGGCAAGGCTCTGCTGCACCACCTGCACCAGCTGGAGCACCCAAGACCATGTTGCAAGGAGGAAACATGATGGACGTTGATGCAACCAGGACAGGAGCTAGACCCCGACCTCAAGGACAACCGGGAGGTGTTTTCAAGTGCTACCGCTGTGGAGAAGAAGGGCATATGGCTCATAACTGCATGGGAAAGCCCCTTGACAAAGGCAAAGGACCAGCTGTCCGCACCAGCAAGGTGGAAGAAGTTCCTGCGGTGAAGGCACTCACAGTGGAAGATATCAACCGCATCGTTAACGAGAGGATCTGCCTCTCCAGCATGTATAACCCAGCGAAGAAAGAGGAACAAAAGGGTTTTTAGGAGGATCGAAGTTGACTGTGAACTTAGATCAGTTCTCGGTGACTCAGCAATTATGTTTGCAGAAGTATCAGAAGTTTGTTCTGGGAATAAACGAGACCATTTCTACTTGCCAGTTATGTTGGCAAGGGAAACACAAGAAAGCAGCTGTCAATGCTCTAGTGGACTTTGGAGCAACAAACCTCTTTATCAGTGAAAAGTTTGTTAAAAAGAATCAAGTCCAAACCAAGCAGTTGTTAAGAGCAATGTCGATTCGTAATATTGACGAAACAGACAATTCTGCTGGACCAATTACGAGTTATGCAGATTTGAAGCTTATGATAGGGGATCATGAGGAAGAAGTGGCCTTTCTGATCACAGATCTAGGAACCGATGATGTCATCATTGGAATAGATTGGCTACGATACCACAACCCTAGTATCGATTGGAATGCAGGAAGGGTGGCATTAGACCGTTGCCCAGTCAAGTGTCAAGAAGCCAAGGTCAAGGACAAAAAGACCAAGGCGAAGAAGCGAAAAGCCACGAACTTTTCGATCCCTTCGGTGTTGCCCGATTTGATACTGGCAGAAGATGATGAAGATGAGGATATTGAGGAAGCCTCTATCCATCATCAGGTTCAGTCGAACAGCCTCAGCTCTAAAATGCAAGGACATGTGGGTACTATACCTGTCAGGCTTGAGGAAGAAGAACAATTGGACCTTGCTACTACTGTTGGACACGGAGCTACCAAGAATGTGCCTAGTATAGAGGAGGTAGAGGATGAGGATTCATCATGGAACGTGTGGATCAGGTACAAGAGCTCTGTAGCATCAGAGTTAGCGCAGCAGGAGGAGAAGAAGAAGGAAAAGAAGCCCATAGAGGAAATGGTGCCAGACTGGCTCCATGACTATCTTAAGGTCTTCTCCAAAGAAGAGTCTACTCGATTCCCTGAGTCTAAGAAGTGGGATCATAAAGTGGACCTCAAGGACCCTAACGATCTTCCTCCCAATGCGAAAGCATATCCCCTGTCCCCCACTGAAAATGATGCATGTGAGAAGTGGTTGAAGCAGGAATATGATTTGGGACGACTGAGAGATAGTGAATCTCCAGTAGCAGCTCCTTTCTTCTTTGTTGCTAAGAAGGACGGGAAGCTCAGACCTGTCATGGACTATCGGAGGTTGAATGAGAAAACCATCCGAAATGCATACCCTCTCCCTCGTTCTCAAGATCTCATTGATCGTCTCTCCGGTGCAAAACTCTTTTCGAAAATGGACATTCGATGGGGTTATAATAATATCAGAATGAAAGAAGGAGATCAGTGGAAGGCTGCCTTCAAAACTCCTTTCGGACATCATGAACCAGTCGTAATGTACTTTGGCATGACGAACTCTCCAGCTACTTTCCAAACTATGATGAACCAAATCTTCCAAGATCTAAAGGAAGGTAAGGTTGTTGTAGTCTACATTGACGACATCTTGGTCTTCACCAATGGTGATGTAGAGAAACATCGGAAGGTGGTGTGTGAGGTACTACAGAGACTGCAGGACAATGATCTCTATCTCAAATTGGAGAAGTGTTCCTTTGAGAAGAAAGAAGTAGAGTTTCTCGGTTTGATCATCAAAGATGGACATGTCTCTATGGATCCGGTCAAGGTTAAAGGAGTTCAGGAATGGCCCACTCCTACCTGTGTCAAGGACATTCAAAGATTCATGGGATTCGCAAACTTTTATCGTCAATTCATTCTCAGATTCTCGAACATTGCCAGACCTATGAATGAGCTCATCAAGAAGAATGTACAATGGGAATGGACAGACAAACAAGAGAAGGCTTTCCAAACTCTGAAAGACAATTTCACTTCCGCACCAGTGCTAGTCATGCCAGATGCAAATAAAAAACAGAAGATAGAGAGCAACGCATCTGACTATGCTACTGGTGGTGTACTTTCTCAGTTGGAAGAAGAACGGAGGATGGACTTATTCTGTTCAGAGGATTGGTCTACGTTCCCAATAACAAGGAAATACATTGCTCAGTGCTAGAGATCTTCCATGACTCGCCTGCAGCAGGACACATGGGACGTGCCAAGACTCTTGAACTTGTCTCGCGGAACTATTGGTGGCCTCAGATGCAGAAGTGGGTCAATGACTACGTAGATGGATGTGATCGATGCAAGCAAACAAAGGTGCTACCGTCAAAACCCCACGGACCTTTGAAGCCAAACGAGATTCCAGAAGGGCCATGGCAAACCATTAGCTGTGACCTCATCACCGATCTACCCATCTCCCAGGGCAAAGACAGTATTTTGGTGGTCGTTGATCGTTTCACAAAGCAAGCGCATCTTGCTCCGACCACCAAGGATGTTGATTCTAAGGGAGTCGCGGACTTATTTCTCAATCACATATGGAAGTTACATGGAACACCGAAGAAGGTGATCTCGGATAGGGGAACACAGTTTGTGTCCAAGTTCATGCAGGAAGTCTCAAAAAGACTAGGAACCAAGTGGTCCATGTCAACAGCATATCACCCACAGACTGATGGACAAACGGAACGAGTCAACCAAGAAGTCGAACAGTACCTATGACTCTTCACATCCTACCGACAGAATGATTGGGTTTCTTGGCTTCCAATTACTGAATTCATGCATAACAATTCAGTAACTGTCACTGGACATTCCCCATTCAAATGTGTCTATGGCTATAATCCCGAGTTCATGATTTCCCCTAATTCTTCCAACACAATTCCCCATGCTGATCAGAGATTAGCCGAGATGAAGGAGGCACAAGAAGAGACGAAGGCGATGCTGGAAATAGCGAACGATCAAATGAAGCACTTTTATGACCATAAAATAAAAAAACGCACCAGAATTCAAACCAGGCGACAGAGTATGGTTAGACACGACAAACATCAAACAACACCGTCCGAGCCAAAAATTTTCCGACCACTGTCTTGGACCATTCAAAATCGAAGAGAAGACTGGCGAGCTAAACTACAAGTTGAAACTCCCTGTTAAATATCGCGTCCACCCAGTTTTCCATGTATCGCTACTCACCCAACATCAAACCTCTCAACTCGTTGACCGCCCACCTCTAACGTGTCCGCCTCCGGAGATTGTTGACCAAGTCCCAGAATATGAAGCAGAGCAAATATTGCAAAGCCGCCTATACAGACACAAGTTGCAGTATTTAGTAAAATGGAAAGGATATGCAGTAGAAGAAGCAACATGGCAGTCAGAGGAAGATGTGAAGAACGCGCCGCTCATTGTAGCTGACTTTTATGCAGAAAACCCCAATGCGGTTAAATTGGCGCGGATCTCCGCTTCAATTCTGACAACCCCTGATTTCCTCGAATGGAGACAGAAAAATATACAACCATCTTACATTCACGAGGACGCTCATCTTAGAAAGGGGGTAATGTCACGAATTCCAAATACGAACCATTTTTCTTTCCTTGGTTTCCCTTTGGCTACTTCCAGAACCCAAACTGGTCACATGACTCCTCACCCTGTCACACCTTCACCTCTTCACATATCACCCGTGGTTTCTCCGATTGGCTCCCCTACTCCACGGGCTAGAACAATCTCGCTTCCCAAAGAAGAACCGGTCGGAGCTTGGGTTTCTATTTAGTTGCCATATTACTCATTCGCTTATATATCATGATGTCATACTTAGTCATCCGCAGTATCATATGACTCTTTTCTCATTGGCTGATTTCTTTCAGACTCCTATTCAATGTTATGTATATAAGTAGGTTAGTTAGCATAAGTACTCCTTAGACTTAACCTCTTCATTTCCTACGCTTGTAGTGACTTAGACGTTCACGCTCAATACCATCTTGTTCATTATCCTCTTTGACTGAGTCCTAGTGGTTGTGCACTTGCCTTCATCATTATTGGTGAACGTTGGTCATAACATTCGGCTGGATACTTGACGGCGGATCAACCACTCACATATGCACCGAACGAGCAGTCTTTGCAACCTTCACCCCATCAGAGGAGCACATCCAAGGGATCGTGAAAGACGGACCAGTACTCCAAGTACTCGGTCATGGATCAGTACTAGTAAATGTCTCTGTGAAGGGACGTCCTGACCGTATTGTCAAATTGACAAATGTCCGTTACTGCCCCAACTGCTCGTGACAACCTGATGTCGGAAAGCCGTATGGACCGAAAGGGGATGGAGATCACGAAGCGAAACGGATGGCTCACCATTAAGAAACCCAATGGTGAGACCTGTAATGGAAGGCAAATTGACCAACAATCTATATGAGATCAACAGTGTCATTGCACCACCTGCATCTAGATACGACATTGCCCTCTCTGCTTGTACTGCCCCCAGTCTTGACTTATGGCATGCTCGCTTTGCTCACATCAGCCTCGACAACCTCCACTACCTTGCACGGCACAATCTTGTGACGGGCATGGACCTTCAAGGCAATGGTGACCTCCCACCCTGCAACAGATGTGCGAAAGGGAAGCACCCCCAGGCTCCCTTCCCATCTACAGCAACCCGGGTGAAGAAGACCCTCGAATGCATCCATATGGATCTCCAAGGCCCACTGGACAAATCCATCCAAGGCTATCTCTACACCCTCGCTGTCGTTGACGACCATAGTCGAAAAGGACTGAAGGAGTACTTGAAGTCGAAGGACCAAGCCCCAGCCTTCATCAAAGTACTCATCAAACGACTCGAGACATATGCCGAACGTCACGTCAAAATAGTATGCTCTGACCATGGGGGTGAATTCATCAACTCGACACTGAGAGGTTATTTTGAGCAGAAGGGCATCACACACGAATTCTCAGCCCCATGTACACCCCAGCAAAACGGAGTTGCGGAACACTTCAACTGAACTACACACAAACATTGTCTCACTATGCTCACAGATGCCAACATGTCAAAAAGCTTCTGGCCAGAAGCACATGAGTATGCGAGCTACGTGCGTAACCAAAGCCCAACCAAAGCACTCTCGAAAATCACCCCCAATGAAGTATTCCATGGTCGTAAACCAGATGTGTCCACTCTCCGTATTTTCGGCTCTCGCTGTCATGTCCGAGTCTCCCCCAAGTTCTGGAAGAAGCTTGATGCTCACTCTATTGATGGTATTCTCTGTGGTTTTCGAATGAGGTTCTAAAGCCTACAAAGTCTGGATTCCCTCCAAACACAAGTTTGTCTCGTCTCGTGATGTCATAGTTTATGAGAAAACCTTCAGCCAGCCTGACGGCGAACATATCCCTACTCCTGATATCCCCGCTCTGAGTAAGGGGGTGCCAAAAACAACCACCATTGTTGACCCTCCCGCTCAGATCGAGGGGGTGACAGACAGAGATTCTAATCCAACCATGATTGAGGCACCAGCACCTGCCGAAGAACCCCCAGCACCTACACCAATAGAAACCATCATTCCCACTGCAAATCCACCTCCCGAACTGACATTAGTTCAAACCCGACGCTCGGAACGAACTACACGCCCGTCATGGAAAAAGCAAGCAGCAGATGCCCAGAAGGCCAAATCCGAGAAGGACAAAGCCAATCACAAGGCACACCGCGAGGACCGAACTCAACGCCAATGTAAAACAGACACAGACACTTTGCCACTCAAAAATACCACCGTTGGCGAAGTCGCCCAGCTCGCATACCTTGCAGCATATGGCCTGGCGAATCCCGCAGCACTTCCAAGCTGCCAATGTTAGCAATGAAGCAGACCAGTGGTGGAAGGCAATGCATGAGGAGATCGAGATGCTGCAGAGGAGAGGGACATGGGAGTTAGTTGAGAAGCTGAAGGATCGCAAAGTCATAGGATGTCGATGGACATATACCCTCAAACTCAGCCCTGATGGAGAAATCACACGATACAAGGCACGGCTTGTCGCGCAAGGATACTCGCAGATCCCAGGTGTCGACTACAGTGACACATTTTCACCAACTGTCCGACTCAACTCACTTCATACAATATTGCACTTTGCAGCTTCACACGGCTGGTACCGCGGACAAGATGACATCACCGGGGCATTTCTCCACAGCAAGATCGACCACAAAATCTATATGTGGCAACCCGAAGGCTTCAGCGACGGTACTGACAGAGTCGCGAAACTCCTACTTAGCCTTTACGGAATCAAACAAGGCTCGCACCTGTGGAATAAGCATATGCACCGAGGATTAGTTTCCCATGATTTCGTCCATTGTGCCTCCGACCATGCAGTATACACCCGCCATACAAAGACGGGTAGATCAATTGTTGCATGGCACGTAGACAATGCCATCACTGTCTCCGACAGTCCCAAAACACTTGCAGAGACCCACACCAAGCTACACAAGCTATTTGAGATGAAGGAAGAAGACCCAGACTGGCTGATGGGATTCACACTCACCGACAATCGCAAAAACCACTCTGTTACCATCTCACAAGCCCAGTACGTTGACACGATCCTCAAACATTTTAGGATGGATGCACAAACAGATGGCCCTAAAATGAACGAAGAAGTCGCAGAAATGAAGACCTTACCATATCGTGAACTCGTCAGAGGAATCACTTGGATTGCCATGGTCTTGCGCCCCGACCTCGCATTTGCAAGCAGTCACCTTGGGCAGTTCAGTGCAAATCCAGGCAAGGCACATTGGAGGGCAGCAATACGAGTTTTGCACTACCTCGCTGGTACACGTGACTTTCGGCTAGTACTAGGCGAAAATGGCGAGGTTGCAGACATACTCACTGGATACAGTGACTCAGGATTGGGCACGCGACATCAATGACTGCTGGTCGATGTCAGGGTATGTCTTCACACTCAGCAACCGCGTAATCTCATGGAATAGCAAGAAACAAGCAACCGTAGCCACCTCGTCAACCAAGGGAGAATACATGGCTCTCTCACATGCATCCAAGCAGGCAATATGGATAGGTTACCTGTTGAGGGACATTGGAGTGTATGACAAAGACCCCAGCACGGAGATATTCGTTGACAACACAGGATGCATTAGTCTCGCAAAGGAAGCCTGTTTCCACACATGTACGAAACACATCGACGTCCATTACCATTTTATCCGCAAACACGTTGAAGATGGGACACTGGAGCTCACCCACATCCCATCAGCCGAAATGCTCGCAGACGGACTCACGAAACCACTTCTGCGTCTCAACTTCCAGAGGATGATAGAGGAACTAGCTCTGTTGCCAGACTGAGGGGGTGTGTTGGAAATCAGCCAATGTCAACATAGTAGTACAGATTGGATTTCTTTTGTTTGAACCGGATGCTACCTTCTATGCAGTTACCATATTAGGAAACTCCGCACAGGATACATTCGTTACTTGTTTTTCTCTCTTTTCCCCAGTCTCTTTTACTGTCGACTGGGGTAAGTCATAGTCTAACTATATACACATTCCTTACTGATGTACCCCAGGACTTACCAAGTCCTGTCTATCTAGACGTATACCGTCTTTTAATATGGTAGGACATTCTGCAGCCCCATCCAACATGATATCTGCAATCTGTTGGACAATTGTTCTGAATGTTCATAATCTAAACCTACTGTACGTCATCGAAGCCTAGGCGGTTTGCAAAAGTAGGGGATCTGAAATATATGAGTACATACATGTGGTGGAACATCATGTTTGCTATTTACAAATGAAGGTAGGCCACTGGACACATACCTATGACTGCATGCCACTGTGTGTGAGGGGTGATACCGAGAGCCCGATGGACAATAAGTACTGGAAAGATACGAACAGGTGAAAATGCTTACAAAATCTCATCAACGCAGGGGGCATTGAAAAGCTGCTCACTACTGGTGACACTGGCAAGAATGAATCCAGTACTCTCAAACTGGTGCCACATGCCCAAACCCAATCTGCTAAGTTCATGACCCCAAGAAGATATGATCCGAGCAATACCAACGATGAGCCAATTGATTGCCGCAAGACTGACTGTCGTCCAAAATACGATACAGGCATTGGCATACAACGAACCGAGTGGTCCTGGATGAAGCGGCATAGTTTCCACAATGTCTCACTTCCAAAGGTTGACAGCACACAGTTCCATGTTCATAGTTGTGAGGGAATTCTTGGCATCAAATAGTATGGACATGGAGAGGGCGGTCACAATGAGTCACATACAATCACTAAGGTATGCATGATAAGTGTCGTAATTTCCGTGGAGCGGGTAGTTTGAAGGGGAGAGTACGAGATGCGCAGTTAAAGAACGTAAGAAAAGAATACCCACAGAGCCTGGTGCTGTTGGCTGCAGAATCGACGATATGCTGGGAAGTGTTCCCCACAATCGTAAGATTCGACGTCTGTCCATTTGGGAGCACATAAGCTCACATTAATGTACTGAGGGGAAACTGTTCCAGGGGACTAATAGCAAAGTGAAAAGAGAGCTGTCGAAGCGGAGCATGGAATGTGGATAAGCATAACATGCGTAACAAAGAGTGAAGTAAGGCGTGCTAACACTCACTAAAATACTTACCCAAAGATCATCAAGACTGCTTATAAGCAGCCGCACAACCGGCCACTTCCATGCTGTCCACCTCCTGCGGATCGTTGTTGTGAGGTTTTGGTGAAGGAGTAGAAACATAGTTTTCACACCCACTGCAGCGTTGCACTACAATCAAATGTATAAGATTGGAAAAAGTGGGAAAAATAAAACGAGCGTACCTCTTTACCTCTGCACAAGAGGAACATCAATAATGCATGACCTGGATGAACGAGCAATTGTTGATAGGCGGGCTTTTAAGGTAGCTGGAGAAGTAGCAGAGTATCAAAGGTAAGAGCTAGTGCACGAGCCTCAGTCAACGGTTAACGAGACTGAGGTGTGGGGACGGGTGTCTGTCGCCTTGAATATGTAGCGCAGAATGAAGTCAAAATACTCATAATGCTGAGGATAACAGGATGCAGTTTTTCGTTAGTACGCATGCCATATTCAAGAAGCTATGGTCATACCTATCTGAGCAGGTCGTGTACGCCTGTCTTTCTGACACTGATGAGTTGAACTGCTGCACTGTATGTCTACCACACGACGCTCCAGACCAACTTGCCAGCGCCCACGATGAATACGCCACTTTATTAATATGCAATGAGCTTGTCATCGTCGATAACCGAAGCTGCACAGAAGTGTGTGAGGTTGATATCTGTCTGTACTTGGAATTAGGTTCGAAATCTAGAGAATGAGGCAGACGCTCACCACTGGTAGGAGGAGCTATATATGCTTTCTCCTCGATGCTTCCCATGCAGCAGTCCAACAGTGTCTCATGAACTGTAAGATCAACAAGTGTGCTGTTATCATCGGAGGGAGGTGAAGGAGGTGTGGCAGCACATGCAATGGAGTTGTGGGGAAAGAGAGCAATAAAGGATAGCGTGCCCAAGGAGGGTTATAACCGCCGTCTATGGTGGGAGAAGCGACGTCAGATTGGTGGAGGTTGGATTTAGGTTGGGGTCTGTTGTGTGGTTGGGTGAGCGTCACTGAAAGTGAAGATGTGGAGGTCTAGACATGGATTTTGCGGTGGGCTTGGGCGAGTCGGATGCCTTAGAAGCGGGTAGCACTAGTAGCTGACCTGGGTAAGGGATTGTCGACTGCTTTCACATTTGCCTTCTTCCTTGTGATTATACTGGCGGAGACGGATATGGATACGCTGTGCTTGCATTTCCAACTGTGGTACCCTACTGAAGCACATGGGACTGTGATCGTCATGGATGGACAAATCTGGAGGAAGCGCACACGTTAGATGTCTGTCTATATCTGTCATCAGTGTTTGAAATATGAAGTACGAGATAGATACTCACTGTATGTCTTCCCTTATAGCACCAACCCAACACTTCCCTCACAGCAGCTCCACACCATCTGATACACCAAGTGATCAACAAGTGCGCCCTGATCATTGATGCAGCAAGATGTGTCCATGTTTGAATGATCAAAGGATACGTGGCAGCGCATGCAATGGAGTTGGGGTGATGGGGATAGATCGCAGGATACATGGGAGAAGATGGTGAGTGTGTGTGGGGAGGGCGGTGGTGGTGGAAGGTTTGAGGAGGGACAGAACGTATGAGGTCATAGAGAGCTGTTGGGTCTGTTACCTCAGGCTGATACTCGGGCTTGGGTTCGGGGGAGTGAGAATTCGGCTGGGGATAGGAAGAAGGGGGTTCTGTGTGAGAAATTGAGGGAGATGTAGAGGGTGTACTCGTATGTAGTTGGGTATTGGATGAAGGATCAAGCTTGGGAGCGAATAGACCAAAGACCATTGTTTATCGTTCTAACCATCTGCTCTGCTCGATACTCAAAGATAATGACATCAGGAAGCAAAGGAAGGACGGTATAAGAGATATCTGGAAGCTAGTAAATTATAATTTGTAGCGTGCCCTTCTCCTCGAGGTCAACGCGTGCAGCATACCACCTGCATACCAAATAACGCGAAGGGCCGCACGCGGCAGAGCCTGCTACGTTTTTTCTTTCAGGTGATAGACCAGCCATCAATGGTAGGTACGTGGACAGGTCCTAAAGAGGATTCCACAACAGAACGTGGAATATTGTGGTCATGCAGAAAAGTGGAAGAAACTTGTGATTTCGGTTGAAATCCGTCAACGTGCACAATTGCCAATACATCAGCAAAAAACTTTAGTAGATAATTGAAACGTTGAGAGAGCTCGCTGAGCATCGGCATGAACATTAAACTGACTATAAGATATAAACTTCAAACCGTGAGAAAAACTGTGGGAACAGAGCACTAAAAGAGCACTAAAAACCTAAGGATACATTGTGGAAACTATTCTAATTTGAAATTTGAATACTCATTCCAGTGTCCTCTGATCCTTCTTCAACTACTTAATGGTAATGGGATGGAGAACACAACCTTCAGTCAAACAGCATCTAAGTTGTTGGTCAGTGGGGTTCCAAGTTCTCTTCTAACTCCGGTCGGATTGCTCCTATTTCATCCACTGTACTTGTCCATACGTCCCTGCATATACATCTGTATCGCTTCTGTGCACCGTTCAAAGACGAACCAAGGCTATCATGGGAAACTGCCTGTCAAAGGCGCAAACGCATTCCAGTAAGGGCCAATTTGGTGACTTGTCTGATGATCATGCAAAGGAGAACAAATTATCTCCTGTTGGGCACACCAGCAACTATGGATCAGCGCTGTCACCATATTCTACCTCTGCCGCATTAGCAATGCCCTTGCCCCCTCACAATGATGCCAAAGGTATTTATTCCCCTCCAAAGTCTCACTCGACATTTACGATCCCACGACCAGCTGTTTCTTCTCCATTTCCGATGCGAGCAGAGTATCTCCGCCAGCCTCTGCGTGCAGAATCGTTGCAAGATGCGCTTCAGACGCTGCGCAATTATGACATGACTGTCGTCATGGATGATTCTTCATCTATGACTGGTTCGCTGTGGAATGAGGTATGATGTTTGTCATATTCCTTGTCCATGAAGGCTGAAATCCCCCTGCTGTTCAGGTGGAACAGGCTCTCGCCATGCTCATCAATGTAGCGAGCCAATATGATGCCAGTGCCGCTGGCATAGACATACATTTCTTGAACTCCAACACAACCATGACGGGAGTTACAGTAGGTAGCATACTTGCACATCACAAATCGATCCTGATGACCCTTCTATAGGACTCCAGAGTTGTCCACGAGCAGTTCACCAAATTCCAGCCCTGTGGCCCAACCACTGTTGGGAATTGCCTCAGTATGATCCTCGGCGATTATGTCCATGAACTGTATGCTGCTAAGGGACGGGAGGATTCATGCAAGAACATCAAGCCCTTGAATGTGCTCATCATTACTGATGGTGTATCATGTGAGTCTGCGCGACACCTAATGGCCGAATTCCCTGACCTATTCACGTAGCGGATGATGTAGAGAGTGTGATCGTCTATTTTGCCAGGTTGCTTGAGGTCGACAAGTGGCCACTTGGACAGGTGACTATGCATCGCTTCTTTATTGAACTTGGTGCCAACAAAGCTATAGGTCAGGATACAGTTCGTTCAGATAGGAAATTCGAGGCATGCAGCACAGTTCCTTAGAAAGCACCGTCAGGACATCGTCGACACAACGCCCTATATCGGCCAACTGCATGCTGACATGCTGATCAAGGTCCTTGTCGGTGGCATTAATCGCCGCATGGACACGAAGGGTGGTGGTGCGGTTGTGTTTTAAGCTGCGAGATACTGGATAAAACACTTGTATCATGTCTGGAGCTAAGGATTTGTTGCCAGCTCAGTAATCAACAAATCTTCCTGTAGTAAATATACCTGTGCATGTACGTATCCTTAGTGATTTACTTGAACCATGAGTCTCAGTGTTCCAATGCGAATGTGAGATCCCCAAAAGCAGGTGCAGCCTTAGACATCCCTCTCGCCTAGGTCTCGCTCCCTCGGTGAACGAAGCGCACAACACCATTCAGATCTGATTGGGGAGATCATTTTCATATCAAGTTGAACATTGAGGGTCGAGCGTCAACGCGCTGACCAGAACCGGATCAGCAACAACTGTGACAGACTCTGCGTAGGTCATCGACCCTTGTTGTTTTGCATCTGGCTGCCCACTGCATCTGCTCATTCACCCAAAATGCAGCTGGAGCGAAGTCGCAGATGTCACGACGAGGAATTCCAGTGGCGCTTTCCAGAGTGCTCAACATGATGCACCCGGAGCGCTCCGTGTCGGGATGTTTGTCATTCTGATTATGTGTCATGGGTATCCAGTGCTGGTTGAAGAATTTGATATGGATGGGTGCAAGGAGTTCTTGCAAGGTCCAACCTCTCTCCGTCCATTTGTCGCGCGGTATGTCGTCCATTGTCTTGCTTTGTGCCAGATGGGCGATGCAGATCTCTGACTTGCGATACCACTGGAACATGGAGCGAATCGACTCGTTGAGCTCGGCACTGCTGCTCTTGTCGATGCAGCAGGTGTCTGACCATGCAAATTCCACATTGTACTCCCTAGCCTTTTCGCAGATGTTCATCAGCTTTTCAAATCCTGGAGTTTTAAGCTCGGACTTCTTCATCTCTTCAAATGTATCATAGCTGGGCTCTCATTCGCCCCATCGATGAGACAGAGTGGCATACTTGACAGTTTTCAATGGTGGATGATAAGACTGGAGAAAACGCGCCCTGAAGTGCTCCCTCACATCCTCACAACTAACAAGTGTCATGTCTGATAGGCGGATAAGGCAGATCAGGATGTGGTTCATCACATGCTGATCGAATTCGTCTAGGTGGTCTTTTGTGGATTGATCCATGACTGTTAAACTATCACAAACCTCAATGAATTTGTGGGACAAAACATGTAGCATACAATGCCTCTCACCTTGCGTGGGCATCAATGAATGTTACGATCAGGTAGCGCTGCAAAACGTCTCTACAGATGCGATTGGCTACAAATTATTGGGTGAACTTCAGCATCTTACTTACGGCCAAACATTTGCGTACCTCAGGCGAATAGCAAAGTTGCTGATAGCGGTACAATGCCAATACAATTCATTATGATCTGTTCATCCAGGTTCATCATCAATCGAACATGTCCTGAATATCTGTTGGATATAGTGGAAACTTTACCTCAGGCTGGTCGCAATACAATGCAGACTCGAAGATGCGTCTAGCAGTGGTATCAAGGTGGGCAGGGAAATGTGGGGACCCAATCCGAATGACATTTTATACAAGAGTGCTCGAAGCGGATACCTGTGCCGAGTATTGGTTGTGGTTTATCTAGTAGGCTATGTAGCTACAGCAAGATGTTGCAAATGAAACTGCAGTGTGAGCTGGATTGGTACTTTGTCAAGGTTCCCACGGTGAATGACTATCACACTCGTGGCCTATCCTATTGGGTCCACTGTTAGCCCCTCCTGTCACACCTGAGAGCGGCCGACCTACAGACGCTCACTGCGGTTGTTTCGCATTCCGTGTGCTGTGCAGCTTCAAGCATTTGTATTATGCCCACAGGCCAGTCCCATCCATGTGGCATAAGCGTTCACTATGTCAGTCGCATTTAACAAACTGAGTTCATGCAGGACACTGCAGATGAGGTGTTAACGTGCCCCTCCGGACATCATATAACGATCTTGAATTCACGGTGATCTGTGGTTGCTAGTGAGACTTTGCAGCTTCGGTTAAAAGTCTTCCAGAATGCCTCACTGGACGGTGATAGTTCAATGGTTCCGATTCCCGCCTTCACGAGCGTGTTGAGAGGTTGGGCGAATATCAAAGAATGACTGGCACCGGGTGAATATTGGTTCTTGAACTGTACCATAAGCTTCTTCTGCAGGAGAGAAGTCGATCAATTATGTGAAATCCAGGTTAAAGAAGAAGGGTATCAATAGAGTGCGCACAGACTTGGATAATACATCCCACAAGGCGGCGTCATCATATGACAAGGTGTCGTTATACCCTATGGAAGCAGCAACAAGTACCTGTTGTTTGAATTGAATGAACGAACATTCAAACAATTCAAGAAGCACGCCATGCGTCATTCTCATTTAACTTGGCAAGTTGAAGAGTGTTTGCAGTGCAGGAACCACTGCCTGTACCCGCGACTTGTTGAGGATGAACCATAGCAAAGAGATATTGAGACAAAGGCAGGCATGCCGTATGTGCAAAGTACAAGGAAGTGTCCATCATCTTTTTTGAGAAGATGAAGTTGACAGCGATGTGAACGAGCACTGTCGTCAGTATGGGCTTTGTTGAGGGCGCAGTCGTTGTTGGGGGGATGCAACAAGATCTTTCGGTATTTGAAGGTTCAAATAAGGAGAGGTAGCAGCGCATGCAATGGAGCTGAGCGAAGAAGTGGGTGAGGGTGCATGGTGAGTGTGCATGGGTAGGGGATACCTGTTGGTGGCGGAACAGAGGTGTAAGGAAGCTCCCCAAACAACGACAAATACAGATCGCGGCAGGTGCATCACCAAAATTGCTCAAACTATACATAGCTAGAAATGTCGGTATCCGACACTGGCTAGGGCGTCACACATGTCAGCGATGTCAGCCAAAACCCGGCCCTGTCTGACAATCCCTATGAACTCAAGTGATGATGTCAACTGAGGTTGACATCGTCATTGCCGTTTAGATATTTTGTATCACGCAGACTAATAAAGATATTGAGTGCCACTCAGACTTATTCAGACATTTTTTTCTCCTTCAGATACAGCACAATATTCATTCTCTTCCATCTAGTACAAGTTATTAGAGTGCAAACAAGGTATTGTAAGTCGACGATGAGGGATGCAGTGCGAGAATGATGGGAATGACAGCAGTGGGAAAAAAAGCACAACTGAGAGTTCTAGATGCGAGGATGGCAGTTATTTCTTCTGCTTCTTCTTAGCAGGCTGGTATCTAGTGGCAACGGCTGCCTTGCGCTTGGTTGAACACCTTGGAAGTTCAGACTCATCATCTGAAGCCTCGACTGCCGGTGCCTTGGACTTGCCCTTGCCACGTTTGGCTGATGCTGCCTTTCGCTTCTTCGGCTTTGGCTGGGATTCTTC
The DNA here is from genome assembly GCF_016628075.1 of Suillus paluster. Taxonomy (NCBI): domain Eukaryota; kingdom Fungi; phylum Basidiomycota; class Agaricomycetes; order Boletales; family Suillaceae; genus Suillus; species Suillus paluster. Next base: position 25,017 of record NW_024537709.1, on the reverse strand, counting down.
TTCCTCATCAGAGGTCATCAGTTCACTGCCAGGTGTGTCGCAATTGGCTTGCAATAGAGTCTTTGCTGGTGATGCTTGCTGTGGAGCTGGAGCTGGTGATGGTGGTGGAGGGGGTGCTGATAAGTTCTCCCGAGCAGCCAATGGACTTGACACAGCTGTCTTGGTTGAATGAGCAATAGGACGTGGACGTGGGATGCTGCCAGCTGGTGAAGAAGGTGGAGGTGTCCTTGGACGAGGGAGTGAGTTCTCTCGAGTGGGAAATATACTTGGCTGTGTGGGACGACATGGGCTCCTGCGAGCTGGTGAAGAAGGTGGAGGTATCCTTGAAGGAGGGGGCAAATTCTCTCAAGTGGGCAATGGGTGAGGTAGAGGTGCAGCTGGGCGCTCTGAGTCCGTAGTGCGAGTCTTCACTGCAGCATTGTGAGCTGCCATTTGTGCGCGCAGGCAGGCCAAGTCGCTGCCACCCTTGCGAGCACCTGAGGGTCCAAGCTCGTCAGCACCGTCTTTAGCCACGTCACGTCCAGCCTCGTTCTTGAATAGTTTGCTGATTTTACATGATATTAGTACAATGAAAAAATGGGAAGGATGGCTTACAGGTTCCAGTCCTTCAACAATTGTTCCTTGTCGTCGTCAGGTAAGTTGTCGATAAGCTCAATGATGTGGTGGTAGAAGTTGCGATAATTGAAATCACCGTCCTCCTTGGTCCATGTATTTCTGGAGCTGATTCCAAATCGGACCTGGGAGATGTCAATGTGAGCTATGAGTGATGACAGTGACGACAAACCTGTACACAGCCATAGGCAATGTGTTGTGGTTCAACAGTAGTCATAGCGTGCAATGAAGCATTGGATGGACGTGTCCCACACAATTGCGCACCATACACAGTCAAAGGGCCTGTGAATATGTGTCTCATGGTCTGGGAATAATGTGAGAAGCATAAATAAGGGAGTGATAGCAATACCCACACGCTCAAGGACAAAGCCGTCAAGAAAACCGTCCATCATGTTGTCCGGGTCATAGTTGCCTCCAGGCAGATCACCATTCCAAAGAAAAGCCGGAAAGGCGTCTGCCTCCATGCGAATTTTGCCGCTTTGCAGCCATTCAATTGTACTAGTAAAGTAAAGTATAGTAAAGTTAGCAGTGCATTTAGAAACAAATGAACCTTACATTGTTGGGTCCTCATTGAAATTTTCAATCTCACCGATTGGGCAGAGAAAGCGGGCCAAGACTGGGTGGTTTACACCCAAATGCGTGCATCGACCACTGCCATCATGGAGAGGCGGCACCACGGCTTTGTCTGCTGGATTTGGAGCCAGGTAGTCGCAAATCAGCATCTTCAAACGCGTCAAGTCATCTGAGCGAGTGCCTGAAATGGCAGATTCCATCTAAAATCCAAGTTAGAAAGCACTGATGGGTGCATATATGCGCATATACTTACCTTTCAGATGATTCTCCTGAGTTCCGAGGCTTTCTTCAGGTCTTTTGAGCCAGCTATGAGAGGTTTCAAGCCTGGTGCAAGCTCTAGTAAGCGCTTATAGTTCTGCTGGTACCTATCCCATGTTTTCTGAGATCTATAGGAGGGAAAAATTAGTCCATCAGCGTCAGGAGGATACTTCCTAGTCATACAGTTTTGATAACTGCTTCTCTCGATGAGCTGCTTCATCCTCATCCTCAGATACCTCTCCAGAATTGGCGAGTTCGCGCTGTTTCAGTAGGGTGCCAATGTCAATGACCTTATCGATCTTGCAAAACATGTCAACGCATCGCGTGATGCAGTGCGCAGCTGCAAGGTACTCTTCATGCAAATCCGATTTTGATTCTTTCTTGTCAGGCCTATCAACAGTGAGAAGCAAGGGCTCAAGATGAATATGTAAGGACTCACTTTCGTTTCTCATCATCGAACTTTGATGAATGTGATTTCTTCTGCTTAGTAGAATGCTTGCGAGTGGGTCGAGAGTGCTCTGAGTCACTTGAGGATGAGCGTGACGATTCTGATGGACTTGGGGAACACCTCCAATGTGCCATAATAGTTGAAGGTAAAGGAGGGGTACAGGGTTAAGGGGAAGATTGGGGCATATCTTTTTGGGGCAAGTCGTGTGATTACGGACTTCACATGATTTTAAATTCAATGCGCAATTTACTGTGACAACAAGAAATACAATTTAATGGTATGACTGCAAGTAATACGAGAGACAATGTCCATGGGAAGTGATATAACAACAGTGCATGAAGCAGGACAAATGCGAAGCGAGACAGCAAGTACAGTAATACAATAACAATAACAATAGAGTGTGAGAAACGATTGCAGGATTTAGTCTAACTTTAATGCTGCTACAGCAGCAGGTAGTGTCATGAATGCGTCAACATGATTGAGTGGCACTTCGGCAGACATCTTCCTGAAGCCACAACAAGGGGGCCAAGTATAAATGTTCTCCTGCTCGAACTTCTCCTGTAAGGTGACAACTGAAGGAGGGTCCTTAGGGATGCCATGTAGTTGCACAGGTTTCGCACTGAAGCGCTGAGGTGCATCCCTATAGTTGGGGTCAATGCAATAATCAAGATATACAGGAAAAAAAAACGTACTTGGACATTGCCTCGCAGACCATGGTAACATCTGCATCCTCCTTACTTGCTCCCGCTCCCTCTGCCTCATCTTCACTATCATCATCTTCGGTTGATCGAAATTTTGATGCATCCTTCAAGCGCAAAATAAGCTTCTATAATGTATGTATCAGTTGTATTGAGCAATTCAGGCAGTAACAAAATTACTTACCAGCGGTCCTGGACGCTCAGGTGTGAAATTTATTGTGTAAGTGGGCCATCCGGCGAGAAGATTATTGACCTCCATGATGATGACATTGTCATGAAAAAAGGTGGTTCGGCTGGACAAGTTGAGAGGTTCATGAGGATTAGAGACATGCATTGGAAAAAGCGAGATGAGTGTATGCGTCAACTGCAAGTGTGGTGGGCTTTGAAAAAAAAGTATTTGCAAGTTCGAACTTCCTGTTTTTGTTCCTCAGTTAGTACCACTGGGTTCCCACTCATTCCAGACTGCCGATACAAGCACCATGCGTGGCTCCCCTCTAGCACCTGTGTCATCTTTATCTTTTGCTCACTCGTCATCGACCTGTTGCGACCGCACTGTGTGTGCCGGTTCGCTCACTCATCATCGACCTGTCGTGACCACACTGTGCGTGCCGGTTTCTCTTTCTCGGTGGGCTGATGCCTCCCTCTGTTCAGAATATGTATGACCGCGTTTTGGCAGGCTGATGCCTCGATCCGATACAAGGATGGTGAGTATCGTCCTGGTACCTTCAGTGTTTACTATTACTACAATGACGAGCTCGGTCTCAAATGTATTTTAAACTATCAAAAAGATATCTGATTTTGTTACTGATATTGCCTTAAGAGACTCAGGGTGTGGTGGATCACCTCACAACACCCTCATGATCCTCTGCGTGTGCGCACCGCTTATTCATGGTGTTTATCCACGGCGTTGGCAGGTATAATAGCCTGCATGTCTCTGAGTAGCAGATCCAGCATTGACTGTCTCCTTCACTTGCCTCCTGACCTCGATGGATGACCTTGCTTGTCTAGGCTGTGGCAAGACATTTTCTACTCAGAAACATCTGAGCAGTCATGAGGCTCAGTGTGCTGAACAGTGCACTCTCAAGAAAAGCCTCGACAAGAAAAAGAGGAGAAAAACACACCACAATGAAATGCATGATGACATGCACGCAATGCATGAGGAACCGATGGGTATCAGAGATGACATGCCAGCTGATGACATGTAGGTAAGTTTGGCGTGATGATGTAAAGCGCTACTGACATAAATTTCGCCAAGTTTGACGATGGTGGCATGGCTGGACCTTCTGGCATGTCGCCCCGCGGTTCTCCTCCGTTGCCAGAACCATTACCTCCCAGCCCTGTCCCTGCTGTCCATTTGGCTCGTTCTGGTCGCAGGATACGCATGCCAAATCGCTATGTGGATTACCTTCCAGGCTCCGTGACTCATCTTGAGCACATGCCTCCAACTCGGCAACAAGCTCGTGGTCGCCAATTAGCTCAGGCTGATGAGCCGAATGTGGAGCCTGATGTTCCACAAATCGACCAAGACATTGACCATCAGCATCCACAGCTCATCCCTTTTGAAACAGAGCCTGATTCAATGGGTCTCTACCGTATCTACCCCACAACCCCTACCTTAATTCCCAAGGGCGGAGGTGCGCTTGACAGCATTTGTGATGCTCCCATGTTGGATGCCGCAGGCAATGCGGCCGAGCAGGCTTCTCATAGCCTCACTGGCGTCCCACTTCCACCACCTGAAATCACATGCGATAACCTATATGATGCCTTCAGCAGTCCAACAGCAGGTCTTCTGATGTATTGGCATTTCTCTGGCTCAACCGCAAAGTCAACTGCAGAAACGCACCATCTCATGACATTTCTCGATGATTACGAGTATAAACGAGAGGACTCAAGGATATTCAACATCCTGCGTGAGAAGAAGCTCCTCGAAAACTACCTTGCAGATACCATGAATCCCTTCCATGCAGAGAACGGCTGGCAGAAGTCATCGGTCAAGATACCTCTACTGAAAGAGAAGAGAAAATGGCCCTCCGAAGCAGATGTCCCCCAGCTTGAAATCAAGGGAGTTCATCACCGATCGCTGACCAACATTATTACCTCAGTTTTTGAAGACAGCGTGTCATTGACATTCCATATGACACCCTTTCAGCAAATGTGGAAAACCCCTGATGGGCACAATATAGAGGTGTTTTCTGAAGCCTACTCATCCGCTGCGATGTTAGAGGCTTATGCCGAGGTCAATTCTCTTCCTCGAGAAGCTAATGACAATCTCGAGCGTGTTGTGGCTTCACTAATGATGTGGTCCGACGCGACACATCTTGCTAGTTTTGGTGACACATCCCTCTGGCCATTCTACCTTTTCTTTGGCAACCAATCAAAGTACACCCGCGGCAAGCCCACTGCTTCAGCATGTCACCATGTTGCTTATATTCCAACTGTGCGTCATTCCATTTAATCTATACATGTGCCAATTGATCAGTTACATGCAGCTTCCTGATAATTTTCAAGACATCTACAAGGGGATCTTTGGCGAAGCCTCGACATCAGAGATATATACACATTGCAAGCATGAACTAATCCACGCTATATGGGAGCTTCTCCTCGATGAGGAATTCATGCATGCATATGAACATGGTATTGTCATTTGTTGCGGAGACGGAGTCACACGAAGAGTCTTTCCGCGATTCTTTAGCTACTCTGCTGATTATCCAGAAAAGTTTGTTTCCTGTTGACTTTTAAACATCATCTTAAATTTCCTCCCAGGATTCTTTTGGTAAACATCAAGTTCCTTGGCCAGTGTCCGTGCCCTTGGTGTCTTGTCCAGAAGGCCGATGTTCCAAAGATGGGAATGAAGGCTGACATGAAGCATCGTGAAACAACTGTGCGAGTTGACAACCAAGCTTGCCGTTACGATATCAATAGAGCCCGAAAGTTTGTGTTTGAGAAGGGAGCTCAAATTGATGGCAAGCACATTAAGGATCTTTTAGGGCCGCAATCACTTGTCCCTACCCGAGTAAGTTTCTCGCCACCTTTTGTTACATGATTAGCTTACATTATCCTCAGAATGCTTTCTCAGAGCGCTTTTTCAAATTTTTATTCAATTTTTTCATGCTGTTTGTGGTGGACTTACTGCACAAGTTCGAACTCGGAGTCTGGAAGGCAATTTTCACGCATCTGATGAGAATCCTTTTTGCAGCAGGCGGCTCAACCGTTCAAGATCTTAACTGGAGGTACGTTCAAGTCTGTACCTCTACTATCAATAGTACTGAACCATTAGTGCAGATATCGGCATGTACCCACATTTGGAAGGGGTACAATTCGACGTTTCCACAGGAATGCGTCAGCGATGAAGCACCTTGCTGCGCGTGACTTTGAAGATCTTTTGCTGGTATGTAATTCGAGTCTGTCTTTTCAAACGAGTTGTTAATGATTGTCTTCTAGTGTGCAATACCTGTATTTGAAGGTCTTCTGCAAGATGACGAAGACACTTGCTTCAACAAAATCATATTGGATCTCTTATTTGATTTAGCAACCTGGCATGCTTATGCAAAGCTCCGTTTGCATACTGAGGACATTTTGTTGTTCTTTGACTCTGTAACTGTCATGCTGGGTGAAACAGTCCGCAAATTTTCTCGAACCATGTGCTCTCATTATCACACCACTGAACTCCCTCATGAGCATGCAGCGCGTGGCCACCGTCAAGCACAGCTTGCAGTCAAGCAGCCTCATATTGCCCAAGGAAAGATTGCAGGACCAAAGGCAAAGCTACTCAACCTCCAGACATATAAGTATCACGCTCTTGGTGATTATCCAAATACAATTCGGCGCATTGGGACCACGGACAGTTACAGTACCCAACCAGTATGTATTTCTTTCATTAATGCCACATTTGACTCATATTTGCTTGCCAGGGTGAACTGCAACACCGTTGCTCAAAACAACGCTATCCACGGACTCCAAAAACCAAAGCAACAACAATCCAAAGCATTGCATCACAGGAAGTCATAGAACACTTCTGTGAAAAGGTAATTGCTGCTCGCCAACACTTTGCCAGTGAAAACCCAACTCAGCGACGCTGACGTGAACGCACTTCACCATACGACCACTATTATATTGCAACATATTCACGAGCGACTTATGATCTCACATCTTGGTTAGGTGGCCTAGGAGATGATCCTGCCATTGAGCACATACTTCAGTCATTTCCTTACGTAGAACCCCTGCCCCGGATGTGCCAAAAGGTCATAGAATCATGGCTAGCCAGTCCTCGGCTGGTGCATGTAGAATAAGTGCTGGCCGATGTACTATCTGATTATAACTTGAGTATCATTATTTCATGTAGGAAAGGTACTGGCCGGTGTATAGTATGTCAATCTCTTTCATGTAGGATTGGTGCTGGCCGAGGTATTATAGGCCAATCTCTTGTATGTAGTATCAGTGCCGGCCAGTCTATAATACTATAACCATCTCTTTTGTCCTGTATGTAGGATGAGTGCTGGCCGAGATATCATATGACATATACTAGCCATAGGATCAAGCTGGCTGGTATATGTAGGATATATCTACTGCATTCTGATTTCATTAGTAGACCGTCCAGCTTGTATCTACATATGTAGGAGCATGGCTGGCCAGTTTGGAGTTCTTAAGTTGATGCTGGCCAGCGAGGCTCTGCAGTGGGTGGATCCATGGCTGGCCGGTCTGCTAATATTTCACTAGCAAACTGGCCAGCTTGGGTCTACATATGTAAAAGCATGGCTGGCCAGTTTGTAGTCCTTGTGTTAATATACTGGCCATTGAGTGTACTAACCATAGAATCAAGCTGGCTGGTATATGTAGTCATTAGTAAACTGGCCAGCCTGTATCTACATATGTAAGAGCTAGGCTGGCCAGTTTATAGTCTTTAAGTTAATGCTGGCCAGTGAGGCTCTGCAGTAGGTAGACCCATGGCCGGCCGGTCTGCTAATATTTTACTAGCAAACTGACCAGCTTGGGTCTACATATGTAAGAGCATGGCTGGCCTGTTTGCAGTCCTTAAGTTAATACTGCCCAGTGAGGCTCTGCAGTAGGTAGATCCATGGCCGGCTGGTCTACTAATATTTTACTAGCAAACTGGCCAGCTTGGGTCTACATATGTAAGAGCATGGCTGGCCTGTTTGCAGTTCTTAAGTTAATACTGCCCAGTGAGGCTCTGCAGTAGGTAGATCTATGGCTGGCCGGTCTGCTAATATTTTACTAGCAAACCGGCCAGCTTGGGTCTACATATGTAAGAGCATGGCTGGCCTGTTTGCAGTCCTTAAGTTAATACTGCCCAGTGAGGCTCTGCAGTAGGTAGACTTGTGGCATCTCATTCAATGCAATTGGCAGGAGTGTTGGTATAATATTTCAAAGTACAAATCCACACCCATTGAAAGCCTTCTCAGCATCCTGAGCAAACCTTCCCCACATCAAGACCTGTTGATAGACATAGGCTTGATGACCAGGTCTAGTCGCTTGCTGCCACCTTCTGTTCCATTCTTTCTGGTGATACTTGAACCAGTTTATGGTCCAACCTATTTCATGTCTTACCAGACTCAACTCCTCCTGCCATCTACTCCATCTAGCCTTTGCCTTCAACCAGTTGACCCTATAGACTAAATAAGAGTGAGTTGAAGTGACTTGCACTTGAAATGAAATTTTCTTCTTACATTCATCCATCCAAGCATCTTCTTGACCTTCATTGGCATTATTCACCCTCCAAAACCAAGCCAGTCTGTCTGACCCTTGTCCAAATCTATTTTCTTCTGTCACCTCTTTGCCTATACTGAGTTCAGTGGGCAATATTTCTCAATAAATACTGCCCAAGGTAGCTTCTTCCATGCCTAGATGTTGCATTGCTGACCTTGCCCTCTGATAGCTTCTTACATATTTGTCAATTTTGAGCTGACATCGACGAGCTTCTTGCTTTGACCTGGTGCCAGCCCATGTAGAATCTGCGCTTCGAAAATACTGACAATAAATAAGGGCCTTGTGACCGAGAGCCATACGAAGGTTTTCTAGGCAGTCATTGGCTTGGCCTTTTCGAAGCTCCAACTCTTCAGCTTGGAGGGGGCCCAGCCCAAGACTCAATCTATTGTTTCGCGATGCCGAAGATGGCATCCAGATACCCATCTCTTCTGTGAGGATTTCTTCATCTATATCCTCTGAGATCTCTTCATCTGAAACCTCCACCCACTCATTACCATCGTTATCTGTATGACAGAATCTAGGATCGTCAGAAGGCACTGTTCCAATATCAAGATCCATGCCAGCGGTCATAGCATCGGCGGTTTCATGAAATTTGGCAATCCTGGCTGCCAATCTCTGCCGCTTTTCTTCTATAGAAGCTTTCTGAGCAGAGGTTGCATCATTAGGAAGTTGTCGTATATTTGCTCTCAATGCATCCCTAAAATAGCACTTTGTTAAGCCATTCTACTGTTCCAATCAATTACATACTGTAAATCCTCCAGATTGATACCAGTGATGAGCCAAGATACTGTTCCTGGATGTCTGGCATCATCATTCTCAGACTCAGTTAATTTGAGCCGAATCTCTGCCATAGTTGGGGCTGAACTCAGTTCCAGATTAGATGTCTTATAAGCCTCAGACCCAGACAGAGCTCACTTACCTTTGTTGATCTGCAACTGGTAGATGTCAAGATACTCCCCACGTTCTTCCACAGCCTTTTTCTCATCAATTTCCCACATCAAAATCTTCCCAGGATTCAGAGACCGGGCCAGTTCATCAAAAGGAGATTTTGTCTCATCAATGCCTTTGAGAGCACGTTTATACTTGGTCAAGAGAGTCTTTGCTAGAATTTTAAGTGTCAAGCACAGTTTTTGATATACATGATTGAAGTGCTTACTTATTCCAACTATTTTTTTCCAGTTTGAGTCTCTCATATGATCATCAAGAACTTCTTGGCGATGAGCATGACTCATTGACCGAGCAGTTGGGGAAATCTTATTGAATGGTGCCCATAAGGTCTCCAAAATCTCCCCATCAACATGTCCAGCCCCTTGAACAAAGTTGAGGCTGTACCTTGCAAAGCAAGCCAATTTGTGAGCGCTGAGATGGAATTTTCCAACCGCAGGGATGATCTGCATATTTTCTGGTATGGATAAGCCTTGGCTCTCAGCAACTCTCTGTAAAAAATTAATACTCCACTGACACCCCACATCATAAATAATGAGAGAAGAGTCTATACCAGCCGAATGATAATTCAAAGCATTGCATATTGAATAGTCAATGTTCATGTGTCTAAACATCCTATGAGCTCGCTTAACATGCTGTTTAGGAGGATGTACAGACCTTTTGCCCTTCTGAAAATCAACTATGCTGTGTGGAACAAAGCATCCATGTCGGGCACAGGCAGTTGCTCCTACCCCTGTTGCTCGAAGATTACTCCTGCTGATATTTGCGGTGTTGATTGCTCGATGATTGCTACAAGAAGAGCGCTATACAGGCTGTCAAGCAAAGTCAAATACCCTTGCTACAAGTCAACTCACCTCCTTACTTTCGACAGCCAATGAGAGATGAGTCTGATATTCTCTATCTTTCACCATATAACCAAGACCATCTGAAAGACTGATGTCTAACTGTGGCTTTTTCATAGTCATATGTTGAGCGGTAAAGTTTCCATCCACAACGAATCTTTGCGAAATGAGCCAACTGTGTAAAGAATAAGTATAAGTTCAATGAATGAGGTCAGATAAATAGAAGGTACAGCTAGCCAAGGCTTGCATACTTGGAAAGCTAATGCAAGCACTGAAAACTAGTCCTGAGTTTAGCCAGCTGACATGGTTCTGCCTGCTGTCTATACAGTACTGGCCAGCTTTGTCAGAAACTAAGCCAGCAAGGCCAAAGTTTGTGTACAACATGTAGCACACAGCCGGCCGGTCAGTATAATGTTCTTGAATGTTGCATAGAAGAGAAAGCCAGCCTCCTTATAATCCGAACCAACAATAGATGACTTGCCTTTCATACTTGTCTTGCCAGTTATCAGGTATGTTGATGCCAGGCTGAGGACACGAGGGGCAAAACCAAGCCAGATCACCCTTGCCAGGTTTCTCCCTAGTGTCATGGCCAAATCCAAAGCATTTTCGGCTCATTAAGTCTCTCCATAGACGCGACACCCTCATGAGTTCTCGATATCGATTCTAGCCAGCAAAGACATTTGATACGGTCAGTCCAACTGTTGAAAAGAATAACTATATGCTCTCACAGGAACAGTACCCGGGAATGAGTGATTGGTCATACGTCGAATTTTCTCAAAGAAGCTTGATGCTGAAGTCTTGCACTCCAGTGCATCAATTAGAAAATGATCTAAGACTTCAAAAGTGAAGGCAGTTCGAGGTCGAGTGATGCTTGCAGGAAATAACCTGGCCTTCAGCAACTGCAGATGCTGCTGATGCTTAGACCCAGGGCAACCACACCAAACAACATTGTGCAAAAACACTCCAGTTGAATGTACAATGGTCAGGGTGGATGTTGTAGTTGAACTGGAAAATGTCTCCATTGGCACAGACCCAGCCTCTGCATCCAATGGCACATCCTCCCATGCCTGTGGGTCTTCAGAAAATGGACACAGTTGCCCCCCATGGCCCATATACCAGACAATACCCAATTCTTCGAGCGACTTGTCTTCAAAGCATTTTCCAGTCCACTCTTGAACCTTGTGAAAGGGCAAACACTGGTGGGTTTTGACAATGCAAGGATGACACAACGTCTGATCCCCGCTGCATGTCAAACAATGGAATTTCCCTTCACCAATCTGACAAGACTGGCACTCCAAGACATCAGAGGGCTTCTCCAAGTCAAGGAGGATATTGAGGTATGAGTCTCGGAAAGGCAGATATTCTTGAATAAAGTCGTTCTGAGTCTAGTTCAATTAATCTCGATTGAGTATAGAATTAAATTGCTATGCATCAATCTGGTCACCTTGGTTTTTCTTGATTGGTTCTCTGTATATGAAATAAAGTCACCGAGGACTTCTCTATCAAATTCCTCCTGAATGCTTGACAACCCTTGAGTTTCCTCTCTAACCCATTTATGAGGGCTAGAGGAAGGAGATGGTGTTGGGGCAGTGTCGTAGAGGGCATCGGCACAAGATTCCACCCAGGGTCATCTTCCTTTTCTTTCCAATGACTTGTTTGTGAGACACATAGTCGACATCTAGGTCCTTGCCTTTGGATAATTGACCTCTTCCTTTGAAGGAAAATGTAGCTGCCTTGAGGCGAGTTTTTTTTTGGGGAGACATACTGTTACTAAGGCAAAAGAGGATGTCCTTAATATTTTGATTGTAATTGACAAAATCATTCATAGAAATCGCTAAACTACCTCATTTCGATCTAGTACGAATGCTCAAACACCTGACTTATCCCTTCACCCCCCTCCTAGATGACATTTCGGACTTCGCTCTCTTTTGGTTTGCCTTCCCACCATCTGCAAAAAAAAGTCCTGTGTTGGAAATGCTGGTCTTGGCACCCCCACTCTAGAATGAACTTTATCTTTCATGAAATGGGCAATGACAAGCCTTTCTCCTTTAATCCATGGGCCAATAGAATGCTCCAGAACCTTCCCTGAAATGAAGACCATCAAAACCCCAGTAATATGGTTATTACGTATGTAACTCACAAGGGTTTACCATTGCATAAGCAATTGTGAGCGCTGCTCGGTTTATTTCATATTCGGATATTGAGGAAGGACACTTTGATGGGGCATCAGCTGTTGCCAAGAAACTGTTCAGTTGCACTCCAATTCTCAACCTGAACAGGTTAGCGAGTCAGAACATAATGTTAAATGATGAACTGTCATACCTTGCCTTGTGTAGAAGGTGAGATTGTACTTTCCCCTCCTTGAAAACACTTGTGTTTGCAGAATCCCTCATAATTTGAGTGATCTGACCAGTCAGTGCAGCCCTTAGCTTTGTTGTTTCACTTCTTAAGTTGTCCATGTGAGGGAGAGAGAAAATATGAACCAACTGAAACAAAGCAAAAATTGTCGTCAGAATTCCCACACTGTCAATTAGTCCCAATTTAGGTACATTGTGAGTTGTAGGTACCCTGTTATCACTCCGACCTTACTCAGTTCCTGCAGACCCTGAACCAACAAAGTCCGAACACCCTCATGGCATTCACACCAATCGGACCCCCAGACACTTACTGAGACGTTTGGTTCCACTTAACGTTGACGGCATCACCAACAATATATAAACCTTAAGACATCCTCACTACCCACATCCTTTCTTTCCCTTCTCGTTCCTCACTTCATTCTCCTTGCTCCATTCTTCGTTCTTCTACCTTCTCTTCTACCTTCTCTTCTACCTTTGTTGTTTCACTCACTCTGTATCTCACTTCTCTCCCTGTTCTGATACACTGGTTGCCAGTGAATCTGAGTATCAAGTTGATTGACTTACATTTTGTCTTGTTTCGTTTTTCAGCCTATATTTTCGCTGATTTGCTGACGTGGCACTTTCTTCATACTTAGACTTCGAAAGATACATGTAACCTTGGATTTTTTTGTTTTGTGTACACTATTTATGTGTATGTTATATAGTGTACATGAAATAAATTCCAGTTTTCTACTAGAAAATGTGATGACTGACAATGAATGGTAGTTTGACATATCAGAAGTGATGTGTCAAGATTGAATGAAGGTTCTCCAACCTCGTATATAAGGGCTACCTTCCTCCATGGCACCCCATCAGTATATGTGCCCTCAACCCACTTGGGATGAACCTTCGTCAACAACCATCACACTTCTCAACTAGACCGTCCACGTCAAACTCGTCGATACCCATACCAGAGGCAAGTGCATACAGGTGCCCTTACTCGCTAGCAGACAAGATGGGGGCTTGCTGGACAATGTGCATAGCGGGAAGATCTTCTAAGTATAAGTAGAATAGTCAAATTAGTGGTAGACACTAAGTAGTTGAAGAAAAAAAAACCATAATGACAACACCGACTACTGTTAATATGGCTAAGAATGACTGAGATAATGCGAGGCCTCTGTAGAAGATAGATGGATGAGTGAGTACCAAGGTAGTCCACGAAGTATGGGGCGATTTCAGCGTAACCGAGAGGCGTTCTTGCCAGGCGAAGTTCGAACTTCATTGTCAAGGCCGCGATGTCGAGCACAATACCGGACGCTAGATATAAGAGATGAGCATGTCGGCACAACTCAGAAAATAAAACATACCAGGCCAATCCTCGTAAGCTGAAAGAAATTGTGCAGTGTGACGTGTTTCATTCAGATTGAAAGTCAAGTGGAGAAAATCAATAGAGAAAGGCTCAAAACTCACTAGCGAAACCACACCTGTTGCGGAAAGAGCAGACGGCTGTGGTGAATCCCATTGACGTCACCACAAAACAAACAGGAGTTGGACGCTCCTCCACGACACCACAAAAGCATTCCCAGAAAGTGCGCCGATGGTGCAAAAAGCTAGCGATACCTGAAGGCACTTACTTAGACACATGGGGTGATGAGTGGAACGGGCAGTGTGGTGTCGCGAAGGGAAAAGTGATCTGAAAAATCAAAGTCAAAGTCAACATTGGGAGTTTAGTTAGAACGGGACTGGAAGTACGCAGTACTGCACATCGAGTCTCAAATGTTACTGATCGGCACTTTCAGCACACCAAATGGCGCACTTGACGAGGCAGAGAGTTGTCGAAGCTTGCCTTCTTGGAGTAGTAGTAGTAAGTAGTAGTGACGGCAGCAGGTACTGCTAGTGAACTTGTGCGTTGCATGCAAAACAAAGTGTTTTGATGGTGTTTCACATCGGTTACTTTTATTTTGTGTGCTTCAAGTTGAATCAACCAAGCTTCAATTTCATAAAGCATCTTTGCATTTGATTTTTCAGTCGCTTTGTCCATTTGATATGATTCTAAAGCTATTTACATGATCTCTGTAGATTTTACACTTGCAGTTCTCACTGAGAACATTGATGTTGAGTTCATTTTCCACTGGCGCAGCTAGTGTACCAAGAAAACGCACACGGTCACGTGACTTTTTCCACTAGCAACAATTCGCGTCATTTTGGCATACTATTCAAAGAAATAGTGCGAAGTACACAAGCAAATATTTTACTACAAATTTAATACAAAAATTGAAAGTTGAAGTCAAAGGCAAGCTGTGAGACTTTGATGAGGGAGCCCTCCTCACCAAAGCCTCACGCTCGAAGAGAATACTAAGTAGTAAAATTTGTAATATATGTCCTACAACTGTGTTAGACAGACGTTTATTAGAAAAACAACGCTTACCACAACCGCAACAAACTAACCCTCAGAGCCAAGACGCGAGAAGCAAGGAGCGCAGTACTACACAACTGCCAACAAACCAAGAACAAGCGCTGAAAAAAACAGGAAGTCAGTGACAAACACCCACCCCAAGACACAAGAGAAGCAAGAGGCGCACCACACAACCGCCAACAAACCAAGCCAAGACCAGTGCTGAAAAAAGACGGAGTCAGTGATAAACCCCCAGACCCAAGATAAGCAGGGGGCGCGGTGCCACACAACTGCCAACAAACTAACCCCCAGACTCAACAGACATTGAAGCAGGGGGCGCAGTGCCACACAACCGCCAGAAAATCAAGACATGAGCTGAAAAGAAGACTAAGTCAGTAATAAACCCCCAGACCCAAGATAAGCAGGGGGCGCAGTGCCACACAACCGCCACAAAACTAACCCCCAAGACCCAAGGGAGCACTACAGACAGAGGCGCTGAAATGAAAGGTGGTCAGCACCAAAGAACAAATGTATAGAGTACTTACCATAGGCGCCGCCAAAACACCTTGATGAAAATAAACATAGAAAGAAAATTAGTAAATGAGTGAATAGAGAATAAGCACTCACCATTAATGTAAGGCAACTTCATTGCATTGCCTTTAGATCCTTGCAGCTGCAGTCTGCAAAGACCTAAAGGGTACACCAGAAGGCGCCCTTGAGAACGATTGATGGGAGTGGAAGTGATGGAGGTAATGGCAAAGAAGAAAATGAACATGAAGGTAATGGGCGAAGAAAATGAACCGTGGGAATTGAAGTTGGTGTTGATATGATGTGTGTACGTTTGTCCTTGTTTGGCACTTGGTATTAATTCAACCGCGTGTCTTTATTTGGCTTACCAACCAGTTTGTATTTTGGTTTATTCTGTACTACATGCGGAAAATGTGTGTAAGTCTTTCTCTGTCTTTGCTTGTGACACTCATCCTCTTTCCTCAGCAATGACGCGCACCAAGCAAACCTGCAAGAAGTCAACTGGAGGCTCCGCCAAGCGTATAACCATTGACTATGCACCTTTGCTCGACTTCGATTCTTCGATCGGCAGTGGATCTCGACTCCGATCTGGCAATGGAGGAGACGGTTTTCGGATGAGGAGACGGGAGGAGATGAGGTGGACGAGACAGATGAAGTGGATGGGATGGTAGCTTGTGAGGTGCAGTCAGGTCACAATGAGGTAAGTACTGACCCCATATCTTGTAAATAACTAATCTGCGTGTTTTACAGTGGTGTATTGTCTGCCGCGATGGTTCAAGTGACCACGAGTTTCTGTACTTGTGTGACCTTTGTCCCCGCACAATGTGCTCTCGCTGCAGTCGACATTCCCATCGCTCACGCCTGACGCTTGTCAACTGCGACGACGTCACATTCACTTGTATATCTTGCCACTTGGCAGCACAAGACCCTCACGCAGAAGAAACACGCACCGCCTACTTCATAAGTCCTTTTTTCTTCTGTAGTTGTGTCTTAACATGCTATGTAGGGATTTTACAGGAACAATTTGCCGGTTTTGCCCACCTTCCTCCCAATCCGCAGTGCGCTGGAAGTATCTCTGCAATCGCAGATTTCTTCCACACCTGTGATATTAATCCACCTCACACTTGTCGACTTTGAAACTTCCGGTGGACCTTTCGACCTCATGTTCCGGTTCCTCTCCCCCTACTTTCCATGCGGAGGTATCGCTTTCCACGAACTCATCTTTGACGTCGGCTCCAAGTTAAAGAGCAACGGGTACCAAGTCAAGGTGGGCGAATTGGTCCATAGCCTAATGGCTCAGCGCCACTGGCCCCGCATTGTGTTCGCAATCTCCAATCATACTGACGATGCTCTCGGAGACCCATTCCTGGGCTATGAGACGAAGAACAAATCATATGTGTCTGGCTGAGTCGACAGTGTGAGTAGTGTCTTTTATGACATGCCGTTTGCTCACCGTTCTACGTACAGTTTTTGGACATCATCCTCACACCATGGCAGCCACTCATCAAATCTGCCAAAGACTCTTACCTATGGTTTTTGTCTTGTGGCGCTCTGATTAACAATGAAGAGTCCTTTTCGTCCTTGCAAACGGCCGTCCTTCAGTAAGTACCACTATCATCCTGCACTTCTGCAAAGCCTGACCTGGTGCATACTGCCAGTCATCACATTACAGCTACCATCTGCTTCAATGCCATCTGTTTCCAGCCAACCTTTGCGGCTCCTCTTCTTCTAGCGTTTGCAGAACTCGTCCTGACTGAATGTCTGCCTATTCGCGAAGTTTTTCCGGACATGCTTATGCAGTCCTATAAACTTGGCAGACACACTGACGTGTTCTTATTGATGACTAATGCTGGTTGCGCCTTGGACATCACTAGATTTGCATGGACGCATTGCAAGGAACGCCCTTGGGGCCACCATCTTCCACTCCAATGCCCTCAGTGTGGATGGGCTAATTCTTGGCATTCAGCCAACCACAAGAAGACCTACTCATTTGAATGCATGAACTCAAAGTGCAGGAAAGGGTATTTCTTCAGCCCCCCAGAGGACTCTGTGATCCTATCTCATGCCAGAAAGAGTGGTTCCTGCTGGATTGCAGTTGGTGTGAAGGCCAACCTTCTTGTGTTGGGTTGAATTTCATCGCATTTTTTTTACTTTTTACCCATGTTAGATTTGCTTTTACATGTTTTGGATTACATGGTATATAGTTGCTTGTTCTCATGACCTTGAATATCAGTTGTTTGCCTTAGCCCTTGACGACTTCAAAATTTAAGTGGTTCAAACACGGTCACATGATTAAATCACGCGCCGAATATGATCACGTGAACTGATTGTTGATTGTTGAAAATAATCTTAATATGGTCATATGATTAATGTTACAGTGCCTAAATATGGGATTCAAATCAGTTTGTCGGCCAGCCGCCCTCCTACCACAAGTACTCGTCAGCTCTATCAAATTTTGCAGCCTGTTTTTTTGACTGAACTACAATGTCTTCTGACTGGACAACTCGCTTTGAATATATTCTTGATCATTATCATCAAGATGTTGTGACTGCAGAATCACCGCAGGCTCTCAAACGTATGGTGAAGAAAATTCGTAAGGCTATACTGGAAGCCCAAAAGGAACTTGAAGACGAAGACGTGCCCTTGCCTACTTCTTTGAAAAAGGTAACAAAATTTTAATTTTGTATGTAGATCCATTTGATTGATGGGTGAATGCTACATACAGGAAATAAAACAATACTGTGCCCAAATCATCGCCTACAAGGAAGAGGCCGAGGAATGAGAGGCCGCAAGTCGTCCAAGAGAAGCATCCTTCTACAAGAAATCACTTACCGAATGGGGCGTCGCACAGAAATTGTTCAAGGAAGAAATGGACGCATTTGACAAGGCTGAGCAGCAAAGGAAAGGCCTGGAACAGTCAATAAAGTATCGGACAGGCCATGCCAGGGAATGGTTTGACAACATGTCGCCTTCACAACAGAAGGAGGTCAAGTTCGCGATGACAAAATGGAATAGGGAGGGGGCACCAGAAGAAACTCAAGCAGTGTAAGTTTGACTTAAAATTTAATATTGATCTCGTCTAAGATCTTCCTTAAGGTATCGGAAGAACAACCTCAAGAAAACACTTGAAGACTTTTCAGAGCAAATCCGACGTACTATGGGTTGTCGAGTGGTGATGTTCGTGAGTCACAAGAAAAAAGCTAGGCAGAAACTGTCTGTCAGTCTGTAAGTGATTGATCTGTCGTCATTCTCAAGGCTAACTAGACTAACTAATGACTATGTCTCAGACACGAAACCGACCCTCGAAATGTCAAGAAGAGGTTCTCTGTCAGCTCCAATGGGATCAAGGAGTGGACTGCAACTGGATATCAATCCTTTGCAGAATGGTCAAAGACCGAATTTTGTATGTGGCTAATTGGAATTTGAATCTTGCACGGGCACTAACACTAATTATTCACTCAAACTAATAGATCCTTCAGATGATCAGGACCTCGAGGGTTCAGACAATGAGGATGCTGGCAATGAACCTGCTACACCCGAAATTATCCTAGATGACGACGGATATGCCAAACTTCCTAGTCGTGATGGTCTTGGCCTTAAGGGCCAACACGAATTGATTAGAAGTATATTTCATGCTTCGTATAGTAAGTTCTTATGTCTTCATATTTGTGTAGCATTTGATTGATGCTTTGGTTTGTAGAAGTTTGCACTGGGGGCTCTAGACCTGTGCCTTGGGGTGTGATATCTGCCGCCTCATCCAATTATTTGGAACATGGTTCTGTTCCCACTGCATTTGTGGTCAAAGACCCTTCTCATATGAAGACTGAGGAGGTAAATCGTCTATGGAACCATTGGGAACAATGTTCGGCTGCAAACAAGAAGCTAGTCATTTTTATCAAAGCCAAGGATGCTGATGTACGTGCAAATGTAAGGAATGAAGAAAGAAAGAAGAAGTCCAAGGAGAAAAGAGTACGCTTCCTTGACTCAGACGAAGAAGACAGAGACCGGCTTCCTTCCTTGAACAGCTCTGATTTCACAGAACATAGATCCCAGCCGGCCGACACAACCCCAGACGATGTTTCAATCAATGATCGATATACATTCCTAGAATCTCTAAGCAAGAATGACAACTACCTGGAGCTTGTAGACGCCATTAAGGATCTGGCAATCTTAGCCAATCAGAAGGTCAGTATAACTTTGCATGTATTTTAATCTCATAGCTCATAGTTCATCCAATAGCCAACTTCAGAGCAGAATGCAGATTTGCCTATCTGGGCTGACTGGTCTTGGGGAGGATCATATCTTCCTGAGGACGTGCATGTGTCATATGACACTTTGAAGGCCAGCTTGGATAAGCTGCGAACATCTCCAATCTTAGGGGCAGCATCTGCCATGCCAGTGATTCTAGGAATTGGGCTCCTCTATAGGGAGTCTAAACGAGTCATAGAGTTTGAGGAAGATGAGGCTGACCCCAATATGCCTTTCTACCTACCTGGTTCTGCTTTCGATCTACAATTCTTGGTTTCTCTCGATCGCGTTGTCCAGGAGGTCTTGTGCACAGTTGTCGAGCACATAGAGAAGCTGACAAAAGAGGCACTTGGTAAGGACAACAACATGGAGGATGAAGATGAAGTTGGAAACAAGGTGACGGAGGAGGAAGTTGTTGTCACAAAGGAGAAGGAGAAGGAGAAGCAGCAGGAGCAGGAGCAGGAGCAGGAGCAGGATGAAGTTGGAGAGGGGGTGCAGAAAGGGAGGAAGAGAAGAATGCCCCAAGCTTCGACCAGTGAGTCTAAGAAGCCTAGGATTGAGCCTGAAGTCCGTAGATCAGGCAGGACTGAGGCAACTTTCTAAGAGAGCCCAGAACTGATCTTATATCCTCCTTTGTCTTCATTGCTGATCAATTTTGTACAATAACTATATCTACTTGTCAAGACTTGGGTGCAGAATTGAACCATCAGTTGATGAGGTATGCATACCAGGCAGCCTAGCTCCTTACATATGTAGATGAAAAAAGGCCAGTCTACTAATGAAAAGTGATAATTTAAGAGCTCTACACTGGCTAGCCATACTCTTACATACATAGACCCAAGCTGGCCGGTTTGCTAGTGAAATATTAGCAAACCGGCCAGCCATGCTCTCACATACGTAGACCCAAGCTGGCCAGTTTGCTAATATTTCACTAGCAAACTGGCCAGCCATGCTCTTACATATGGAGACACAAGCTGGCCGGTTTGCTAGTGAAATATTAGCAAACTGGCCAGCTTGGGTCTACGTATGTGAGAGCATGGCTGGCCAGTTTGCCAATACTTCACTAGCAAGCCAGCCAGCTTGTGTCTACGTTTGTAAGGGCATGGCTGGCCAGTTTGCTAATATTGCACTAGCAAACCAGCCAGCTTGTGTCTACGTTTGTAAGAGCATGGCTGGCCAGTTTGCTAATATTGCACTAGCAAACCGGCCAGCTTAAGTCTATGTATGTAAGAGCATGGCTGGCCAGTGTAGAGCTCTTAAATTATCACTTTTCATTAGTATACTGGCCTTTTTTCGTCTACATATGTAGGAACTAGGCTGCCTGGTATGCATACCTCATCAACTGATGGTTCAATTCTCGCCCAAGTCTTGACAAGTTAATATAATTATTGTACAAAATTGATCAGCAATAAGCTGGCCAGTTTGCTAATATTTCACTAGCAAACCGGCCAGCCATGCTCTTACATATGGAGACACAAGCTGGCCAGTTTGCTAGTGAAATATTAGCAAACTGGCCAGCCATGCTTTTACATACGCAGACCCAAGCTGGTCGGTTTGCTAATATTTCACTAGCAAACCGGCCAGCCATGCTCTTACATATGCAGACCCAAGCTGGTCAGTTTGCTAATATTTCACTAGCAAACCGACCAGCCATGCCCTTACATACGTAGACTTAAGCTGGCCGGTTTACTAATGACTACATATACCAGCCAGCTTGATCCTATGGTTAGTACACTCAATGGCCAGTATATTGACTTAAGGACTACAAACTGGCCAGCCATGCTCCTACATACGTAGACCCACACTGGCCGGTTTGCTAGTGAAGTATTAGCAGACCGGCCAGCCATGGGTCTACTTACTGCAGAGCCTCACTGGCCAGTATTGACTTAAGAACTCCAAACTGGCCAGCTGAGCTCCTACACATGTAGATACAAGCTGGCCGGTCTACTAATGAAATCAGACTGTAGTAGATATATCTTACATATACCAGCCAGCTTGATCCTATGGCTAGTATATGTCATATGATATCTCGGTCAGCACTCATCCTACATACAGGACAAAAGAGATGGTTATATACTATACACCGGCCAGTACCTATCCTACATAAAATAATGATACTCAAGTGATAATGAGATAGTACACCGGCCAGCACTTATTCTACATGCACCGGCTGAGGACTGGCTAGCCATGATTCTACGACCTTTTGGCACATCCAGGGCAGGGGTTCTACATGAAAAATGACTGAAGGGTCTGCTAATTCATGATAATTTCCATAAAATCAGGCTATACTGTGATAATAATACATTACCTAGCTTACAGTGGTAGCAGAAATGTAATACATTAATTGCTGTACTTACAGGCAGTAGTAGGCTGATGTATCACTGGTGAATCACTGGTGAATCCGAAAATGATGCTTTCATCCAGCCTGTTCCTGGTTCTCTGGGTTCTTTTTGATTGTTCCTCCGTTCTTTCGGTTGTTCCTCCGTTCTTTCGATTGTTCCTTGGTTCTTTCTGTGTCAGCCGACTTTATTTAGCCAATATATTTATATGCAGGGTTTTATTTAGCACATTTACCCACGCAGAGGTATGTACAGTTCTTCGGCAGTTTGCGGGTGGCTTGAGAGCTAGGTTGGGTGTACAAGAACTGAACGGAACTTAGCTGAATGTCCCGGGTCTTCCAATTTTTACCTGTATCTCACCATCGATGACAATGCATGGCTTGGACCTCAGTGCTTTTTCTTTTTCAAAGCTTTCTTAGACTTACTCCTGCGTTTTTTCGCAGATTGTTTGTGTCTCGTCTTCGTGTCAGATTTCGAGCTACTTGTTTCGTCAGACGATGTAGTCTCGGTTATCTCACTCGAAGACGAACTCTAATTGGGGTGATATTTTGCAGGACAAGGAGACTCTAATATTTGCCACCTGTGAATAGTGATAGAGATCGATCAACGTGCACTGTTTTCCCGACACGCCATCACACTTCAATGAGAAGAATGCCTCTGTGCTGGCCCCCAGTAAATGCCCGTATGCACGGGGCAACCCCTTATTCCCTCCTTTGGTTGAATATCATTTTAATAACACCCTTGCAGATCTACCATCCAATTTCCTACCATTTGGTGCTGCCTTACATCGATGCCATGTTTTAGAGGCAGGGTTTTTATCGACGCACTAACTCCTCCCCCAGATATTGCACCAACCACAACTACTTCACCCAATCCAGCATTGGCTTCATCCCTGCTGCAGGCTGTAGCGGCCGGCGCAACATCCAACAGCTCTGGAACTGTTGCATCCTTCATGAGCGCAATATGTGCGCCTTGCAGGATGATTGAGCCTGTGTTGCAAGAGCCGCACCAATCGCGCTTTTGTAGGCACATCAGTTAAAGCATATATTTTGTGTTGTTCACGTAGTGTGTAGTGCTCGCTGTACATGTGTTCTATTAGAAATCTCTTCGCTTTCGTTGATTAATCTGCCCGTGATCAGCCCACAACAGAGAGGTAATACTGTACAGTTCTTCGGCACTTTGCGGGTGGCTTGGAGAGCTTAAGTCAATCACGCCGCTCATTGAAGTCAGCATTGGTACTTTTTCACTCAAGACAATTAAATTTCAAGATATATGCTATATACATTATTAGTTCAACCAATGCTTAACCAATTGCATTGGCGGCAGCAGCTCGAGTGGATTGAAATTGTTGTTGTTTCCCTCGGCCGGAGGAGACAGCCTGTGGCAGATCTGTCTCTCCTGCATGTGCGCATGAAGCCCGTTTCTGACACTTTGCTGGACGTTCATCTACAAAATTGCTGGGGTTTTGAGCATTGGCTCCCATCCCAAAAATAAGCTCTGGAGGCGTCGTTCCCAGTGTTACAAGAGTTGTGGGTGCAGCTAGCGAGGAAGATGTGGTAGCAGGTATGATAGTTGTGGGTGCAGCTAGCGAGGGTGTGGTAGCGGGTATGGTAGTTGTGGGTGCAACTGGCATGGGTGTGGTAGCAGGTGTGGTGGAAGACCCGACCGCAGGTGAATGGGTGATGGCGGGTGTGGTGCGAGGTATGATGACCGGTGTAATGCGAGGTGTGATGTCCGGCGTGGTGCAAGGAGTGATGGCGGGCGTGGTAAAAGGAGTTGCAGGTGAATGGGTGATAGTAGGTGTGGTGTAAGGTGTGACGACCGGCGTGGTGCAAGGAGTGATGGCAGGGCATGGTAAAAGGTGGGGAAGGAGTCAAAGTGGGTGTGGTAGAGGCAGTCACCATGGGTAAAGATGATTTAACTAGACTGTCGAACTTATAATGAATGTGGGGAGGAGAACAGACCATTCACGTGTTGGTTTTCTGGGACTGCATGGATTTGAGAGCCTCATCAAAACTCTCAAGATTTGAATCCAGATTGAGAAATGCGGTGGAGGCAGACATAGGGTCTAAAGTGAGTGGTGCTAGCAGTGGTGGACAGAAGGGTACATAGCCCTCCATCATGGAGAGGAGCATGTTCATCTGTTGGTCGATCTCATTGTCTTGGGGAGCGGGGGGCAGGTGTCGAAAAAAATCCAAGTAATCCTCTTCAGGTGGTGCAGGGACTACCTCTTCTTGCGCTAGGCGCGTGGAAGGGAAGTTAGATACTGAGTCTGGCTGTAAGGATGCAGGGTGTGAACCATGTAATGTATCAGGTGCTACAGTTGTAGGTGTTGGAGAATCGTTGTTTGTGGGAATACCGTCTGGAGCGGCAGAAATGCGGAGATCTTCACACTCAAGACTCTGGGCAACTGTTTTATTTGAAGTCCCAGCTTCAGCTATATATCATTAGCACAGTGTTTAAAAAAATTGAATAGTTGAATACATACGGAAAACATGAGAAACAAACTCATAGTAGGGCAGCATAACATTCTCGTTGAACTTTGAAAAGACGTGGTTAAAGCGGTTACCGAGCTTTGTTGACCCTACATGTAAGCTGCTTATGTCGATCGCACCTTCATTTGATGGGTCAGGGCCACCAAGCAGGACACTGAAAGTCCATCCTGTGGCCTCATGAAGCTCTCCAAAGAGGTTGAGAGAATTCCGTAAGTCTCGGTATAATTCTGTTCATCATTCAGCAAAGGAACAGGTGACCAATGCTGTGCTTGACGACCCAATAAGGACTGCAGGCTGGCGTCGATGTCATCGCATAGCCTGGCCCTTGATCAAGATCATTTAGCCTTATGAGGTGCTGCCGAAATGAACAAGACAACATACCATTTGTTTTTTGCGTCTGTTCACATCTCGCACCGAGCGCACCGGTTTGAGGTTACTGGTATTGTCCAAGCTGGGTGATCAGGTAAGTAACTATATTATAGATGAGCGAGCAACGTACACCTTTGACTTTGACTTGTTCCGACATTTGATACGGATCTCCTCACGGTTACTAGGCATCGATTGTTCAAATGGTTT